>NW_015547647.1:58636-68939 GCF_001515605.1 Sinocyclocheilus anshuiensis
CCGAGATGAGTGACGGATTCACATCCCGGACTCGATAGCAGACGCGAGTTTACTACGGGGTGCCAAGACCCTCACAATCTGCTGGCTCAATGCGCTTAAATCTTCCTTTTTATTTGTAATAAACACCTGAGACCTCACAACACACCCTCTATTGTTTTTCTTTGTTTAATCCGCCACATAATTGTAACTGTAGGTGCACTTTATTTAATTTAAACCTCCTCGCCTGTAAATTTGAAATGAATCCCTAATTGAGATTTAAATCTGAGTTTAAAGTTATGGAACAACATGATTAAAGTTAATCTATCTTAAATATAAATTAAATCCAGGATCAAGATGATGGTTTAAATGTAATCCTGCTTATTTTTAAACAAGGTTTAAAGTTTGGTGCAACGGAATTATTAGATAAACCTTGATTTAATCTAGATTAAAGCTTAATCCTTGTTGGTGCAACCCACCCTTAGTCTTTAAAATTAGTCTTAGTCTTAGTCCTGGTGTCAAATGTACTTTTTAGTTACTATCATATTTAGTCTCATATACTCATACACATGGTTTATTTTACCTCATCTAGTGTACAGATTTATTATAGGCTATTTAATATATAAATTAATATCAAAGACTTAGATATGCACTCGCTCTGTTTACATTATGAAAACTGGCAAAAACAAACAAAAAATATTTTAACAGTAAAATTTCTAATAGGAATTCCAATAATTCCAAATTGCAATGTTTCTCTATTAAAACAACAGTGGTTAAGGAAGTGCATTTATTCAGCAGCTACAATCGCAAACAAAATAGTCGAGATCTCATGACAGAACACAGACTGGCTGAATGACACTTTCATTTGAGCTGAACATCTCACATGGAGATCATTTTCAGATCATCGTCGGCGCTTCCTCAATGAAGAATGAGCGCATGCGCATGGTTGTCAGATTGCATAAAATAAGCAAAACACCAGGCAGAAAATGCGTCTTTTTAACAGAGAAGCTCTGATTTGTGGATTTGAACTCTTGATATCTGGCAACCGCACACATGAAAGCTTGTTTAGTAGAGGCGTGTACAGCAGTCCGCAATAATATTTTGTCTCCTTTTATTTGACGAAAATTAAAAGAAATTTTGGTATAGTTTTTTTTTTATACATTTTAGTTTGATCTTTTATCGTCAACGATATTGCATGTTGATGTAGTCACAGTTATTGTTTATTGACCTTATCGTCTCATCTTAGTCATGGGAAAAAAACTTGTCAACGAACATTTTTCATCATACTATTCTGAATGAGTAATTACTTTGGGACTGTTAAAAAGTATATACTATAAAGTATGAATCAGGGTTATTATAGTTAAGTGAAACTAAAACCATAAAAGGAACACAAATGTATGTTGAAATAAAAAGTAACTTATTTTATCTCAGCTAGTTGCCAAGGCAACATTTCTTATTTTCATTTAGTTTAACTCGATGTACTAAAATAACTAAAACTGCAATAAAAATTAATAAAAACAATATAGACATGTTAAAACTAATAAAAGTAACACAAATTTAATTAAAAATTACAAAAGCACGCAACAAAGTTGCTAAAACTTTAACTAAAATTAAACTGAAAACAGAAAATATCAAAATAAAAACTAGTTCAAAACAGTAAAAACGATAATAGTATCTCAATCATATGGAAAAAAAATACTGCTTTGAATGTGTGTAGTAAGAATAAGTCTGGATGTACTACATTTGCAATATTGTCTTGTGTCCTTTTATTCCTATTATATACACTAAAAACTGATTTTTCGAAGTTGTACATAAAACAAAGCTTATTGGAGTATATAATTTTTTGAGTGAGAATTGTTTCTACACCAAGTTTTTTTCAGTGTAGTAGGGAAGTATGTGATTTTGGACACAATCAGTGTCTCAACCAATCATATCAATTTGGGGCGGAGCTATCTATTTGTCTGACCAGTGACAGACTGGGTATGGGAAACCTGCTTGAAACAGTTATTTTTGAGTTTTTGTGTTTTGTTAATGACACAGAAATGCTCAATTCACCTTTAAATTTCTGATCAAACTCCTGTTCCCCTTTCATTTGCGCAACAAACCGTTTCAGCTGATAAAACCAAACACAAGCACGGGAAAACCAAATAAATGGAAGCCAAGAAGAGAAAAGCTTGGTTTAACGTGCATCTGGCTTGTTCGGATGCCTTTCGGGAACGCGCACACACACACACACACACACACACACACACACATCCACATCCACCTGGCCCGTTCAAATACCTTTCTCTGCTTTAGGGTCCAACATTAGGCTAACATAATGAAGCAGACGCTCTGCGAAAGAAACGGCGGGTTTGATTTTTCATTTACGCTCAATGGATTCCTGCCTTGTCTTTTTAGAGAGCTGCCTTTACCTTCACTCAGGACGACACGTGTGCGTGCACATTTTAATGAGCGAAGAGAGTGCTTCCCGCCTCACTATTTACAGATGAGGAACAGGAAGTAAGGCACTTTTTATAACCAATCATTTATTCTTAATTGGTTGCTGTGGCAAAGGCTTTTAGCATAAGCCGGGCTATATTCATTTACTCCACATTTTCTCTACAATAGAGCCTAATGGACAGATTTAAGACTTTAAATGAGCACTCTCAAAACCTTGCCCCCTAAACGAGAGAGCACGTGTGTGTACGTGTGTGTACGTGTGTGTGTGTGTGTGGGTGTGTGTGTCTGTGTGTGTTTGCACTCTCACATTCATGCCGTTTGAAATCCATGCTGAAGTGGGCCGTAGTTTGTGCCTTTTGGAAAGAAAAGCACCCAGTCTGTCTGTGTTTTTTAAGTGAAACACAACATTTTCATTTAGTCCAGTTTGCACGCATTAAGCCATATTGTCTGCTCGTGTTTCCCTGAAGAAGCTTGTTAAGGAGCAGCGGCGTGCTGCTTTTATGTGCTTGTTACCGTTCGACAAGGCTTATTCACGCCATCTCTGGCTAATGTCCTGCACGGCCTCCGTGTTTCTCCGCTCGTTTTAGTCTTAATCAAGTGTAGTGGCCCAACAAGGCCCACAAATATCACATGCTCTTACCGAAAGACTCCGAGTACCTTTCTTTGTGCGCTCGTCAAATGTTAAATATGAAAGAAAGCACACGTATACATGCTAGGTTTGTCTTTCCACGAATAAGAGGCACACTTTCCTAAAAGCTGTATGCAGAACAGATGTTTCTAGTGTTCCTTTCAGTTTAAGTTTGTTTATTTTAAGATTTTAAAAGGGATAGTTTGTTCAAAAATTAAAATGCATTCACTAAAGTCTAAACTAAAGTTGCAAATCTCTCTCCTTTGTACCTCTCAAATCTTTTTACTTCTAGCTCTTTTTACAGTAGTTTTATGAACCTTTTTTGTCATTATTTTTTAGCATGACAGTCCCTATATATGTATTGTTGTTCAAAAGTTTGTAGTCAGTAGAAATTAATAACTTTATTCAACAAGGATGCACAGAGTTTTCACAAAAATATTAAGCAGCACAACTTTTTTAAACATTGATAAGAAATGTTTCTAGAGCAGCAAATCAGCATATTAGAATGATCTCTGAAGGATCATAAGACACTAAAAACTGGAGTAATGACTAAATAATATTTCATAATATTACTGTTTTAACTGTATTTTTGATTGCTGAGCATAAGACTTTTGAAAACATAAAAAAAAATCGTACATGTGATAATATAAATTAATTTGTGGCTCATGTGGCTCATCTACGTTTGAATCCAATTTGAGCTCCCAGAACAATTTACATAAAATAATAATAAAAGAAATACAATAAGGTGCAAATTGGTGATTTTTCAACTGTGTATTGAATACCTCTGTAGAGGCTAGATTATTAAAAGTGTAAAACTAATGTTTATTTCTGTGCTCAGGTAAACTGGTGGGCATGAACGAGTCATCAGCAACAATTACCATGATGCCGGAGAACGTCTCCAGCCAATCAGTAAACAGAAAGGTGGTGTCTGTCGCTAACCTAGGGGTTATTCCATCCGGTCAGGAGAACATATATAGGTAAAAATAAAGCATATGTCCTGTTTCTTAGAAATAATTTGGTCTTTTACATTTTCAGTTTTACTGTTGTATTTTATCACTTTTTCCCAGTGCCCTGTAGTTTTATATTTTAATAGATGCTTCTTCTCTTCAGAAACTTAAATTTGTATTTATGTCTGTCTTAGTTATACTTTGGGAACAGTTCTGCTGAAAAACAAAAATGCCCCTAAAAGTTGTGTAAAACTGACAAAACGTACTTTTGGGAATGTCGTCAAAAGGAAAAGTGGTTCATAAGTAAAGTAAACAATGTTTTTATTCCTAAAATGCAGTTTGCAATGTTTTTAAAGGCCCTAATTAGCCATCGGGATTCATGTACTTGTATGTGTCTCCTGAACATTTATAAAGATCTATATTTTGCGGAGTAATTACCATACGACAAAGCTTTCTGACTTTGTAAAGGACTATAGCGGCCAGAACTTTCATACACGCTGAAACAAACACATACACACAGCCTTCTTGCTGACACACAGACAAACTTATTTGTCTCTGTCTCATATATGCACACAAACACAGTGACGTTTGGTCTGGACTTTGGCGCAGTCTCTGATGCAGGCTAATTTAATTATAACATATGAGCGAATATGAAAGCACCCTTGAGAAGTATTAAAATCTTCCTCACAAGGACACAGCACACAGGCTGAGTGGAAATCAATGCCTGCAGGTCTGTGGAAAAGGCCTATATTTCATTTAGAATACGCAATCGGGCAAATGAGAGCATGTCATCAATCACACGGCTGTTTCTTAACAGACATCCCGAAAAAAAACTCTCCTTTATCCTTCCTCTACAAACCTGAGACACTTACCCTCATAAACAAATGACTGAGATGTCCAGTGTGAGTTTTTACTAAGTTGTTTCTGTAAAGTTTAATAGTGGCATTTTTGTGATTTTATTTGGTTTGAAATATTTTTGTAATGCAGTTTAGATTTTAACTGGTTCATGTAGTCAGGTGACAACAAATAAATATAATTAGATACACATTTAATTTGAGCGGTTTCTCAGTGTTAGGCTGTAAAATAGAGATTCTCTATGTCCCACAGTCCCAACTGGTGTCCTTTTTACCCAGAAATCTCTATTTAGGGCTGTATATTCCTTGATTGTCTCATTTATGTGCAACTCCAACACCAACTAATTCAGTATATGGTTTCTATTTCCATGTTGGACACATTTTTAGTAGAATACTTTTGTTGTAGAGGCCTTCTCCAAGCCATTATTAACTATTTACGCACAAAGTCATGCACTTTCTGTGTTAAATGGTAAATACTGATCTGGTAGAGCTAACTGACCCCAGTTCTTTAGTGGATTGTGGGTGTTTGTGAGTTACAGTTCTTCTGTTTGGCAGCAGGGGGCAGCACTGCTTCAGTGGGAGAATTCAAGAAATCCAGGGGAGCCGCTTCTAAATGGGCTTGGAAAACAGAGACTCTGTTCCTGTCCTTCTCTAGATCACAGAAGGAAAACATCCTGTCCTCTCTGTTACTAAACAGAGACCGAATGAATCACAGCTATTCTCACTGTTGTTGTTTTGTTTTGTTATTTTAGCAAGCAAAATCACAGCAGTCATAAGTAGTCATACCAGTGGACATATCACATATAAAAGGCTTTTTCTTGTGTACGTGTTTAATGTTAGTTGGTGGGTTAGCTCAACAACTAGTCAACTAATCAACCTTTTTATTGCACAGAAGTATCATAGTGTTAACGAAAAAAACAGAGTTGTAAAGATTATGCATGAGAATGGAAGTATTGCTTCTTTAATAGGGCTGCTGCTTTTAACCAGCTATTTACTGACAAAGCTGCTGAATTTTGCATTTATATATAACATTAATTTGATATTTTATTTAATTGTTAATATACACACACACACATATATATATATATATATATTACATTTTTAAGTATATATTAGATGCATTTGTGAATATATATCAGTTAATATACAGTTTATCAGTTAATATATGTATAATATTATGATTATCATTATTAACATATGTTAATTATTAACATAACATATTTGGAACAATTATTAACATATAAGATGTATTTGTAAATAAATACATATACAAAATATACAAAACATACAAAAATCTATACATATGTATTTGTATATAATATGTGTTCATTTGGACTAATAGTACTAGAGAACTATTGGTAGCTGATTAATAACATAAAAGACATTTAGAACTTTGTAAAAAAAAAACTGATTTACTTTTTTTTTTTTTTGGCCAAACTCTATATTCAATTCAAGTTTATTTGTATAGCGCTTTTTACGATACAAATCGTTGCAAAGCAACTTTACAGAAAATTAAGTCTCTACAATATTTAGTAGTAGCTGACTGTCAGTTTATGCACATATGGCAGAAATGTACGGAAAAATCAATTAAAGACGTAATCAAACAGACAATGAACACTATTAACAGCAATTATTATATGATGCAATCAAACTTATAGCTAAATGTGGTAGTTCTGTATGTTGTTTCAGGGTTGGCATCATCTGAGGTCCTCTGAGGGGTTGGCATCATCTCTTCTCAGGTGTTCTGGATCCAGACTGAAGCTTGTGTAAATCCTAGTTACCACGGGATGTCAATCCCATGGAAGAAACAGAGAAACAAATAGAGACATAATTAGCGTAGCTGCTGTTCCAACCAAGTAAAATTTATTTGTTTAACCCAAGCTAAAGAATAATAATGTGCATTTGATCAGATATAACTGCAGTCCAAGATTATGAGATGCATTATTTGAATGCCTGGCCAAAGAGATGAGTCTTTAATCTAGATTTAAACCGAGAGAGTGTGTCCGAACCCCGAACATTATCAGGAAGGCTATTCCAGAGTTTGGGAGCCAAATGCGAAAAAGCTCTACCTCCTTTAGTGGACTTTGCTATCCTAGGTACTACCAAAAGTCCAGAGTTTTGCGACCTTAGGGAGCGTGATGGATTGTAGCGTGGTAGAAGACTAGTTAGGTACGCAGGAGCTAACCCATTAAGGGCCTTGTAGGTAAGTAATAATATTTTGTAACTGATACGGAACTTAATCTGTGAGTATGTCATGACCTATGGTGTCGAACGCAGCACTAAGATCAAGTAAAACTAGCAATGACTCTATAGCTGGACAACAGGTAGATCAACATCTCCTTTAAAATGTGGATTGAGGTTCATCAGGCGTTTGGTTTTTTGGTTCCTTTTAGTACATTCTTCACTTCTGTCTTCACTGAGTCATCGCATTGAGCTTTTGAGGAGCCTTGTGATATATATCTCCTGTCCTCCGCTCTACTACACTGTTTCATTGTCCGTTTACATCATATTTCATGCATGCTCTTTAGTTTATGTGCTCTTTTCTCCTCTGTGTGTTAGTTAGTTAGCAGCTGTGTGAGTGGAATTTGTTTCAGAGAAGAGGAGAGAAGCTTGTCCTTCATTTTGGAGAGGGACAGCTGGTCATCTGGTCACTCACATTAACCTCTATTAGTACAGAGGACTCTTAAAACAGACACACATGCTCACACACAAACATACTTGGCATGGACATTTGGCAATTGATGACTAAAACTCTCTCTGCAGATTTGAGGACACAGAGGAACAAGATAGCAGAATAAGGTTTTAACATATGGTGCATCCAGTGCAAAACATTTGCTTTCATGACTAGCTTCTGAATGCTGGCTTTTGCAGATACGTGAATAGGAAATTTAGTAATAGTGGTTAACCATTATGGGTCAGTGATGACCAGTGCCAATCCTATAGGACTAAGTAGCTTTTAAATCTGAAGGAAAAATGTCACCTCAAAATAGAAAATAAATATTCTCCATAAAGTATATGAAGGCCATTTTAGGACCGTTAGTTATTATTAGTTATATATACAACTTTTTTTTTTTTTTAATTGACATGATTTTTTAAATTCAGGATGATTAAACACGTTTTCCCTAAATATTATAGTAATGCACTGTTTTTTTTTTTGTTTTTTTTTAGATATATTTAATATATTGTTATATTCATTAATATATATGTTTTAATACATGTTTTGATATATATATATAAATGTTTTTTGTACTTATTCAGTGCCAATTTTATGGTATAATGATACATATATATATATATATATATATATATATATATATGTGTGTGTTTAATATAAATATGTATATATGTTTAATATAAATGTTATTTTTGTAAAATTTTTTATGAATGTATTTATTTTTACATAATTTTTATTTATTTATTTTGTGACATTCATCCATTTACATCAACACTTTTGCTAATCTGTGATGCGGACCCGTTATCAGTAAAATTTCATGCAATAAATTTGACCTGAGCAATGTTTCTTTCACTGTTAAGGTCCATCTGTGAAAGGGAATGATAACTGTTGCGTGTGAACAGGAATTTTACTAGTCCAGTCTTTAAGGTTGAATAAAGAGGTGATAGTCATTTAATCTCTCTCTCTCTCGGTCTCTCTCTGATTAGGAGCATGTGTTAGTGTGTGTGTGTATATGTGTGTGTGGATCGATAGCGGTCCGGCTGGCCAGCACTGGGCTACTGCTTTGCTTTTCTTCCCACAGCCTCAATTAATCCAGTTCAGAGGCCCAGTGGTGACAGACCAGAATACCAATGACCCATTTAGAGCCTGAACCACACCATATACAACACACACTGAGCTGCTGTGGGTGTGTGAATGTTTATTTTGTGTGAGAATGAGCGACAGATAGACAGAGTTAAGCCAAATGACTGTCCAGTATCAGGACCTACAGTTGTAATTGTACCGTGTTTGTTTGTCTATATTTGTGTATGTAAGCTTAGAGACCACTAAAATCATGTGAATGAAGTGGCTTTGGGTTCTATCACACACATAGGCTGTGCCTCAGGGCCGTGTTAAGTGCGTGTGTAAATAAGACTCTTATAAAGTGACTCCATTAGTAGTGCCGCAGGGAGCGAGAGATCAGAGTGTCAGCAGCACACTGACAGCACAGATATAATGCACTACATCTGCAATGTCTGTATATGTGAACTATCTATAAATGTCTGTTTATATATCTGTCTGTCGTTCTCTCTGTCATTCTATCCATCTATCTGTTGTTCTATCTATCATTCTATCGTTCTATCGTTCTGTCTATCATGTAACATTTGTGTGTGTGATTGTGTGTGTGTGTGTGTGTGTGCTGATTGTCAGATGTGACGCCCTCTCCAGTGGGTTAGCGGCCCTTGTGTCTCATGCTGTCATGGCTAAATGGTGGTCATTGTGTGTGTGTGAGTGCATGAGACAGAGAGTTTGGGAGTAAAAGAGGGGCCTCCTGGTGGGACGGGGGGTGTATGTGTGCTTCTCAGTGCTAAATGGGGTCCCCGTGTGAGGGTGTGTGCTAAATGGTTGATTGTTGTATAATAGGCTGTGTAAATGGGAGGCAGATGGCAGTGTATCAGGCACGTGGGTCCCCCTCAGTGAGAGAGGGAAGGAGAGACAGACAGGAAGGAGGTACAAGGGCGCAGAGGTCGGACAGGGTCGTGTCTGCACTGTCAGTGGAGCCATGTGTAGTGCGTTCACTAGTGTTTCCAGTCTGTGACGTTACCAGGGATACTGGACGCCAGGAATTCTCCCACAGCGCTATGGAACGGTTCATTAGTACAGTTCATCTCTATTATTACTATAGCTCACTCTAATTTACTTGCATCATACATTATAGGACAGTGACAGCACATCCATTTACATTTTAGTAGTGGGTTTTATTTTGCATTTTAAAATCAATTGTTCCTTTCCAAGATGTTTGGTCAAAAAAGTGTTCCAGTTGTGTGAAAATAAACCTGTTCACCCTGCTGTACCACTGCACATTACTCATAGAGGCCAATTATTATCCTTAGTTTGCATATGAGGGTAAACTATTCTGCTTTTTCATACCATTAGAAATGTTCAAACTGTCTTATTTAGACAGTTATTTGGAGAATGTGTCATTAGCAAGCCTTTTAGAATTTTTCAAACATAACAATTTTCAAACAAACATAATCTTCATGGTGATATATATATATATATATATATATATATATATGATAGATGAACTTGAGAACTGTGCAGCTGAGCAACTTTTATGTACAAGATCTGCATAATAAGTCTTAAAAAAATAAAATATACAATTCTTCAAAAATATCTCTTTTTGGTTCTGCATGAGAAACAAAAGTCATATGGGTTTGGAACTACATAAGTTAAAAAAAAAAACTACATTTTTTTTGGTTGAGCTGTCTCTTTAAAGAAGATAATTGTCAACCTCTCACGA
>NW_015547647.1:69064-75349 GCF_001515605.1 Sinocyclocheilus anshuiensis
TATATATATATATATATATATATATATGTGTGTGTGTGTGTGTGTGTGTTTTATTTATTTAATTTTGTTTATTTTTACCACAAAGATTATTTGTTTGGTTTAATTATCATTTTCTTGTTTTATTTGTTTGTTTGTTTATATTTTTCCATTTTTAGTTTTATTTCTTTCATTTGTTTTATTTTACATTTTGTTTTGTATTTTTTTTATTAATTACGTTATTTATTTATTTTATATTCACTTTATTTCATTGATTTATTTCACCTTGTTCTTGCAATGAAAATATCTGATTTGCATTAAGCACTCTACTTCTACTAAATATCTGACTATATCTACTAGCAGAAAGATGCCACTTTATTTAAGCGAAGAGGCACTCAGGATTGTGTTTTATTGTGCATATAGCAACTCCATTGTGCCCCAACATCTTTTTTATTTTGAATATAGAACAGCGTCTCTTAGCTTATTGTTTAAAGCACATAAATTGCAGCGTGTTTTGCGTTCTTTTAGGTATGCTAAATTTGTGCAGATCCTAATGAAAGTTTGCATTGCTTGTGAACGACTAGCTTACACTTGCCACTTATGTACTGCAAAATAGTCTCTTTGGATAAAAGTGTCTCCTAAATGACTACATGTAAAATGTAATGTAAAAGTAAAGCATGCTTAGTTTGAAATATTAACGTGAAAAGACAAAGCAGAATGAATCACCAAAAAAAATCACAATTCTATTTGATTAATCATTTCTCTACTGGTGTGAATGGCCTTTAATACTGCAACATGGATATCATACAATAATTCCTGTGGAGCTTTTATTAAAATCATAATATTGCTCAGTATGCTTTGCTCCATCTCCACTGAAGTTGATCCAGTCCTCTGCACTCTATTTAGTGCACACCCCCACACTTTGCTCCTTGTCTGTGAGAGGCTACCGGGTTCGAGTCTGTGATTGACAGGAGTGTGTCCCTTGGCCCCTAATAGCTTCTTAATCAGACCAAATAATAGACTGCCGTGCCTGTTCACCACCCACACACACGCATCTCCCCCTTCACTCTCCAGTGCTCACATATGGGTATGGCACATATTTATGCACTTTTAAAAATATATTTAATGTATTAATTTACATACTTATTCATTGTTATCAACTCTTGGAAATCTGATATTCATTTTGCAAAGTATCTTGCTTTGCTGTAAGCACACAAACAATAATTTGTCATTATAAAGTGTTTATAAAACTTTAAGTATTATATTAATGAGTTATGGCATATGGAATAGTATTTACCTTACACAATTAACAAAAATTATCTGTATTTTTTTAAATATATATTTTATTTGTAAGCACACAAACAATAATTTGTCATTATACAGTGTTTATAAAACTTTTTTAAGTATTATATTAATGAGTTATGGCATATGGAATAGTATTTACCTTACACAATTAACAAAAATTATCTGTATTTTTTTAAATATATATTTTATTTGTGTGAGTGGGTGTGTGTGTGTTTTCCAAAAATATGAGTCTCATCAATGTTTCTTTTGACAATGGTTCAAAAATAATAAATACTAGAATAGTGTGTAAACCTTTAATATATTATCACTAACTATTATCTAACTATTATCATTATCACCTTCTTTTCAGATCATTAGTCATTAAATCCTCTGCGAACACTGCAGATGTATTGATTGTGGCAGGCACCTTTCATTTATTCTCTAATTTAGTTTATAAAAATCTCATTCACAGTTCATTTCATGTAATTAAATTCATGTAAGTTCATTGGTTACGTCTTTAGAAAAGTCATTTTTGGAGGAATATGAACTGATGAATTGTGCACAATAATATTAAGGGTATTTGTTAAGTAAATTGTGTCCATTTTGAATGAATTATATTGATTTAATGTTTAATATTTCTCTGTTGAAGAAACGTTTTAAGATTTTTTAAATCAATCCTGAATCCATGTTAGATTTTCTATCTGAAGCAAACTTTAAAAATGTACTTGTATATGTGACCCTGGACCAAAAAAGCAGTCTTGAGTCGCTGGGGTATATTTGTAGCAATAGCCAAAAATACATTGTATTGGTCAAAATTATTGATTTTTATTTTATGCCAAAAATCATTAGGACATTAAGTAAAGATCATGTTCCATGAAGATATTTTGTAAATTTCCTACAGTAAATATATCAAAACTTAATTTTTGATTAGTAATATGCATTGCTAAGAACTACATTTGGACAACTTTAAAGGAGATTTTCTCAATATTTAGATTTTATTGCAGCCTCAGATTCCAGATTTTCAAATAGTTGTATCTCGGACAAATATTATCCTATCCTAACAAACCATACATCAATGGAAAGCTTATTTATTCAGCTTTAAGATGTTGTATAAATCTCAATTTCGAAAAATTGACCCTTACGACTGGTTTTGTGGTCCAAGGTCACATATATGTTTTTAAATTGCTCTTTTATACTATTTAAAGTCGTTGCTCGCCATGAAGCTGGCATGCCGATGAAACACCAACTAACCAGCCAATCCATTTTTCTGTGTATTTCCAGGTTTGCCGGTAAGACGGTGAGTTCTGGATCTCTGGTCTTGGTGTCGGTCGCCCTGAAGGATCCTGACGCTGTGATCACCATTAACACTGAGAAAACAGTCATGGGCTCTATGCTCCTGCGACAGGTTAAAACGGCCCTGACCAACAGCGGCCCCTAGAAAGAGATCAAATCTCACTGTCACTCTTTCACACTCAGGACAGGTGCTGTATTCAAATATAGCTCACTCTGGGTCATAATGATACTTGGGAGGATTTGTATTGTTTTGAAAAGATGACAGAAATATGGCTTCATATCTGTTCTCATTTCAAGAGACTTTATGCCCCAGATATGCTTTGCATAAGTCTCTGCTTTCATTACGGGCGCATTAATGTTCTCTGCTAATCGGTGAGATTTGACTGTATTCAGAAAGGCTTTTCGAGCTCAATGCTGACAGTTTGCACAGCTTTTTATTTGTTGGTAAGATTTTGATAAATGTCCCAGATGACATGATGCTGACTAGCATGTGCCCTTCTCTGTCTGCTCTTTGTGTGACCAAAACATGCAAAATTGCAAAACTATGTGTTATTCCAGACAGGAGTTTCATTTGCTTAAAATTACAGTGATTAAAAAAAACAATATGGAAACTGAGAAGTAGTTCTTGTTTGTTTTTCTTATTTGTATCATATTATACTGTGATTTGTTTTGTGCCACATGGATTCACTGTGATGTCATTGTAATATGATCACATGACGTCTGGTTTAAATGAAGCTGCTAATGAACAGAGTAAGAATCAAGCCTTTCTGTACAGTATAATATTTGTTTTTGCCTCTGATGTGTTCCTGACACACATCTCTCTAAAATAAGTTTCTTAAGAGGGAACATTTATGAATAAATACCTCTGACCGCTGATTGAAACTAAACTAATCATGTACTGAAAGGATTTCAGAGAACTAACCAGCTACTGTCACTTGCTCTGATTGGATGAGCCAGTCAGGAGTTTCATGTACTGTCATTTAGTTGATATTTTCTTGCAGTGTTCAGCATGAAGTATGGGGAACAGGTATGTATTGCAGTTCTTTTGAGGATGTTTATTATGAGAGTGAAGATCCCAGATACCTTGTTAGGATTCAGTTAACATTGTATCGATTGCAGGCCGCCCTGGACACCACAAAAAACAACATTAAGTGCATTTGAAGGCTCATTCAATGCCTCTCTGCCAGAGAGAACTGAACATGGTATGTTGAGACGAACAAAATCACCTAAATGTTCAGTCCGATTCCTAATATTTACACCACCACTATTTTCCAGACTGGGCATCACTTCTGACAGACTCTGAAGGCCATGCTGACGTGAGACAGACTGAGACAGAGGTACAAACTGAGCATCATGACTAATGTCTGGCTAAGATAGAACTGTAAGCTTTAATATTAATAGCTAGCTCTAATGTGTGTGCTTAACACCTGTCTCATAATCTGTCAGTCCATAGCTTGGACATGAATCATAATGTTAAAGCCATAAAAGACACATTCCATCCCATAAACAAAGGCTATACTTTCTGACTGTAGGGGCCTACAAATCAGCATATGAGAATGATTTCTGAAGGATCATGTGACACTGAAGACTGGAGTAATGATGCTGAAAATTCAGCTTTGCATCACAGGAATAAATTACATTTTAAAATATATAGATATAGAAAACGGGTATTTTAAATGGTAATAATATTTCACAATATTACTGTTTTTGCTGTATTTTTATCAAGTAAATGCAGCTTTGAGCTTAAGAGACTTCGTAGGGGCTTTTTCGCCCCTGCTGATGTGCGTATGTGTGTTTTTCAGTAAATTTGCCCATTAAGTGAGAGAAATTGTAGTTTATGGCCAGTGTGAGGCTTTTCTCTGTCAAGCAACAAGCCACATCTTTATTGAGCATTATGGCATTGTTTATCACACACAGAGTTGATCTGATGTGCACGCAGATGTGCGGCTGGCATTTTTATGGAAGGGAAGCATGCGAGAGAGAACTCAGCACCATCTCCTTTCATCACTGGAGGCTGTTAAGATGTCAGTGTGCCGTTAAGATGCACTCCGAGATAAAAACACTCATCGTGCGCTCATCTCACGTGTGCTGCTGCTTCATCTCAGCCTGATTTTTATTTGTGTCATTTGATGGCGTAATCATTATAGATCATACTAACGATACCTAAATTATGAATACCCGATACGTTATGAGATGCTGTGCTATATTATAAAAGTAATTACGGTAAAGGGTGTTGATGACAGCAGAGTACATACTGCCCCTTAAGCACATAAAAAAAAAAAACGTAACATTGAAATGCAAAAAAAAAAAGTTTTGAAAAAAGGCAGCTATTTTTTGAGAAAATGTGTGAATTTTTTTTTACTTTGTACTTTGCACAGATAATGTCTTTTTTTATATTATATTATGATAATTGAGATACTACTATTTTTATTCATATTTTTAATTAGTTTTTATTTTTGTATTTTCGGTTTTCTTTTTATTTTCAGTAAAAAATGTAGTAATTTTGTTGGTGGTTTTTGCCTTTTTTTTTATTCGTTTTTTTTCCCTGTCTATAGTTTTATTATTTTTTATTTCAGTTTCAGTTATTTTAGTACATCAAGTTAAAGTAAATTTAAACTTTTTTTTTTTAAATGTTAAAAAATAAAAAATAAAAAAATTTTTTTTTTTTATGGTTTTAGTTTAAATTTTTGTTTTAGTTATAATACCCTGATCCCCAGGTTCTAATTTCTTTGTATGTCACATTCCTAGTATTATTTATTTATTTATTTATTTAGCTTTTTCTAATCAATTTCTAATTCTAGTTTTAATTGTTTATCAAGTTACACTTTTTTCTGTGTACTCAGTATTAATTTCTACCCTTCTTTAGTGCTTTAGAAAATCCCAATAATTTATGTATATATATGTATATATATAATGCCAGTTCGTGAATGACATCTTATGCCAATGGTGTCAATGGATTTAGCAATATGATTTCTGTGATGTTTTGTGATATTAGTTGGTTTCTCTCCCTTTAAAGGTGCCATAGAATAGAAAACTGTATTTACCTTGGCATAGTTGAATAATAACAGTTCCGTACATGGAAATGACATACCGTGAGCCTCAAACACCATTGTTTCCTCCTCCTTATGTAAATTGCGTGCATGCAAAAGACCACTGAAAAATAGGCGAATCAGAACATAACACTGACTGTGAAGTTACAGTCGGGATCACTAATAGTTACGCCCCCAACATTTGCATATACCCGCCCATGTTCTATGCCAGCCGCCAGCCGAACCATCAGAAGTTCTGCAGGTATTGTGAAGAAACAATCGAGGATAATAGCGAAAATGACAGATCATGGAAATAAATGTTATGTTCCAGGCTGTGCAGGGGATGTGATGTGCAGGGATGGGTTGGTGTCTGTATTCAGTAAGGCACGGAAAACAAATAACGCACGTTCGAATAAAAATAACGCGAGCCACTAAAGGGACATGGTTAGCTGCTTGCTAGCGGTAGCCTGTTACATTACAGTACATAAGATTTCACTTACCACATAAACAGAGGTTTACACAGACCACGTGCGATCACAAATCTCGAAAGTGAAAGTAAATCACGATCGTGCATTCAATGGTGTTTCAATGCCCCGCATATTAATAGCGGCTCCCTGATGCCCGCATTTTATATACAGTATAATTACCCAAAGATATAACTGCGAGAGACAGTATTGAAATATATATTTTCCCTGTGTTTCCT
>NW_015547647.1:75428-76845 GCF_001515605.1 Sinocyclocheilus anshuiensis
TGAGCCGCACTGTGAAACAGCCAATCAGAGCAGAGCTCAACATTATTATTCATGACCCTTCCAAATAAGGTAAAAACAGACCATTTCATTCTAGGGACAAATCCTAGGGTTGTAAATGGACATGTTAAACCGTTTCTGGAGATTTTTTGCCCTTACCTAAGCCACATACCTTCTATGTAGATATCAGAGAACAATTTAAAATATTGTATCAATGCATTCTATGGCACCTTTAAAACATTTCATCCTGTACAAAAATCATTACATCAGAAAATAAAATAAAATAAAAAAATTGTCTTGTGTTCTAGTGAGCTGCCTACCTAGACAGCGTTTTTGGGCATCACAGGTTTGAATGAGTGTGTTCTGAGTGAGACGGTGCTGTAAACAGCAGTCCTGCTTTTGTACTGTTTAGTTAATAAAATCAAGAGAATTACAGTCCATCAGCAACATGTAACTCCACTCGTAATGACAATTAAAAGCTGTTCAAACTAACTCGAGTGTATGTGAGTTGGGAGCCGTTTCACTCAGATTAATAGAGGTCACACTAACTGTAGCTATTGAACAGCAGTGCTGTGATTTTAGTTCAAAATACTGAGTTGATCACAGCATTCTGACAAAACACATGGCACGCCGTGTTTTTCCTCAATTAAAGTAGATTTATTGAGGTTAGAAATGGATAAAATCAGAGGATTTGAAGGCATTCGGCTGGTGCCTCAGTAATTATTTTTAAACACTGTTGCGACGTGATTCGACTCCAATTAGGCCAATGTAAACACTGCGCTTTCAATTAAACCTGAAGATGTTGCAGGTTGCTCGGGTGGCGTGGTTGTACGTGTGTTGCCATGGTAACTGACAGCGTGAATATTCTTCTGCGTGGGCTTTGTGATGCCGTCCTGCTTTTTTACTCAGTGAGTCAGTTCCCATTCTCAGGAAAGCCAAAGTCAACAGGAATTTAAAGATGCATGAAAATCTTTCTTTCTTTGATTTATGATTGTGTTGGGCCTAAATTCACCCTTTATCTGTCATTATATTTACAATACAGCATGGCCTCTTAAGTTTTATTGTATTTTTATACAATATAAAGCTCAGTTTAATTACAATTAAGTCGCTTTCTATATAAAGGGTTACATGCAATGCCATATACACTACCATTCAAACATTTGGAGTTGTTGAAAGAAATTGATACTTTAATCAAGGATGCATTAAATTGTTCAAAAGTGACAGTAAAGACATAATGTTGCAAAAGATTACTATGTCAAATAAATGCTGTTCTTTTAAACATTATTCCATAGAAATATTAAAGGGTTAGTTCACCCAAAAATGAAAATTAGTCCATAAATTACTCACCCTCAAGTCATCCTAGGTGTATATGACTTTCTTCTTTCAGATGAATCCAGTCGGAGTTATATTAAAAATTGTC
>NW_015547647.1:76932-92118 GCF_001515605.1 Sinocyclocheilus anshuiensis
TAGCAAAGGAAAACCAGTCTCCTCTTGGCTTATATCGAAATCATCCGACATTCTTCTTTACAAATCCTCGTTTTGTACTTCTAATTAGTGACCGTTGTTTTGTTTTGATCTCTCCGCTGCGTTTCCGCGTTCGTCACTTCTGAGCGGCGCATGCGCAAAGCCGACCTCCATACGTCATCCGCCCGGAACTGCTTTCCTTTACAACAGTGAGCGCAAGCTAGATTAAATTGATTATTACGTTTTAAATATGGTTATTTTTCTTACAAAAACACATCAATTCGCTACAGGAGGACGTTGTTCACCCCCCGGAGCCGTGTGAGGCACTTTTTATTATGGATGGATGCGCTTTATTTAACTTCTTTTGGACTGATGAACTGCAACACCGGCTGACTGCCATTAAACAGCTTGAAAGATCAAAGACAATTTTTTATATAACTCCGACTGGATTCATCTGAAAGATGAAAGCCTTATACACCTAGGATGCCTTGAGGGGGAGTAATTTATGGGCTAATTTTAATTTTTGGGTGAACTAACCCTTTAAGCAGCAAAACTGTTTTCAACATTGATAATAATAAGAAATGTTTCAGCAAATCAGCATATTAGAATGATTTCTGAAGGATCTTGTGACACTGAAGACTGGAGTAATGATGCTGAAAATTCAGCTTTGAAATCACAGGAATAAATTACGTTTTTTAAAATATATTGAAATAGAAAATATATTTTAAATAGTAATTTAAAATAGTAAATAATAATAACATTTCACAATATTACGGTTTTTGCTGTATTTTTATCAGGTAAATGCAGCTTTGAGCTGAAGAGACTTCTTTCAAAACATTTTATTTTTAGAATAAAATATGTGGTAACATTAAAAAAGTAATAAAATAAGTGAGATTTTGAACGTTTCTCAGGCTGTTTAAAAGAACTCACATTAATGTATAATGCTTCTATAATAGCAACAATATCTCTAGTAACTATATGTTGGAAGAAGCTGATTGTAACTTTGTAAGGGCTGCAGGACAGATCTAAGATTCATCACGTCAGCTCTTATATGTGAATAGAACAGGTGTGACGACACAAAGATGTCTGATATTCGCATGCTCAATCACAAATTACACTGTCACATTAATTATGACTTCTCTCAATTCACTTTCCATTTTAGCGTTCTTTATCGCCATGAATATCTGTGCATTTGTACTGCAGAGTAATGGTTTACTGAGAGAAACATGCAATGTTTGACACTTGAACAAACTCGCCGGTTCTCTATGGCACTGTCGGGGCTTTGCTTTCTCTCTCTTTGTCTCTCTCTCTGTTGTTCTGACAGCTTGATTTCGTGGTCTCTCGGTGGGCAGCTCAGGGCAACATGATGGGCTTCTTAATCTGAGCTTTTCATGCTGTCTGTCAGGGCCGGAGGAGGAGGAGGAGGAGGAAGCGTTCGAGCGTGGGTGTGTGTGTGTGTGTGGTAGCTTTTGGAAACGGCTGTCTGACCCGACCGTGGGGAGCAGCTCCTATTAGACAGAATCTTATCAAGCGTGTCTCCGATCTCCTGACAGCGTCACAAACACACACACACACACATGTGCTGACATGCTCTGATAAAACTGCTGTTTCTCTTCTCGTTTTCCCTCTGCTTCATCTCTCCGTTCTTGCACTTGTTTTATCATCTACATTTTTTATGCTTTGTTCCTATCTGGCTTTACTGAAAGCATTATGCATGTCCTTGAGGTTATACAAGCACAGACTGTCATTCTATATGAATACTGTATGACTGAATGAGAAGCCTTGATATAGTTTTTATAATGCACATTTCAAAATGCTTATTTTCTCATAAATAATATTTATTATTATTATTTATTATTATTAAATGTAATTTTAGTTAATAATTGTATTGTTATTATTATTATCATTATTATAGCAGTAGTAGTAGTAAAATGCACCCATTCCTGGTTGCAGAATATTTAACACATTATTTAATATAATATAATACAATATAAATTTGGTTTTTGATATTGTTTTATACTTAGAATATAGCAAATAAAGCACTTTTATGGTGCTTTTCAGAGTTATTTTAGTATCACATATACTATTACAGTTTTTTTAATATTGTGAATTTGTTTTTATTTTTTCTGTTCATTTTAATTTCAGTTCAGAAATGTTGTTTTTTTTTTTTTTTTTAATTGTTAATTTTTTTCAGGTTTTATACATTTGTATTTGTTAGTTTTCATTTATTTAGTTTTAGCTAGTTTAGTACTTCAAGTTAAACTAAACAACGAGAATGTTTCCTTGGCAACTAGCTAAAAATTTAATAAGTTTGAGGTATTTTTTTATATTTTATTTAGTTTCAGTTATTGTATATTTTAAGTAACAAACATTTTTTATGCTTGTAGTTTTAGTTAACTCTAATATCCATGACAAAGAGCAGCATGAACTGTCTACAAAATATCTCCTTTTGTGTTGCACAGAACAAAGTAGGATATATGAGTTTGGCTCAATGTGAGAGAGAGTAATTTGTAACCATTTTAAATTTAATGTGAATTATTTTGATGTAAGCATTCTAATGTATTATACAATTACTGAGAAGAAGATATTTTGAGAAACTGTTCTTTAAAATATAACTTTTTGGAGAAATCATACCAATTTTAAACAACATGTGCGTGAGTAAATGATGCAAGTTTTCATTTTTGGGTGAACTATCACTTTAAGAGAAAAGAACAAATATTTATTTTTATGCATAACACCATACACTGCCATATAAAGTCAAAAAACATAATGGATTTTAGTCTTGTTTATGGCATTCAGTAGATTACAGCACAAAATGTGGCCCACAGCAGTATTAAACTGGAGCGGAGTGACGAGTTCAGTAGAAGAGGTGAAAAAGCTTGCAGTAAAAGCCCTGCGCCTGTTAGCAGAGGCCTGGAGGGATTTCAGATGCTGAAATAAACTAAGTGCTCCGTGACAGCAGATATTGTAACAAAAGAAAACAAGAAACGATAAAAACACAAAAGAAAGCAGCTCTCTTGATTAATTGTGTGGTTAAAACTGCTACAGGCGTTTACAAATGCATCTGTTGTGCTCTAACAAAGACACTTAAGAGCGGCTGAAGTGCTGGGAGGGACGAGCATGTGTAACCTATTGTTCAGTCATTAATGCCTGATGTTCAGCACTGTTTGCAGCGTAAAATATTGACTACTTGGAGGAAAAAATCACACTGTGTTTGGCATCAAGGTTCACATGCAATATAACTTGTCTGAAAAATTGGAATGTGAAAATTCGAGACTTTTTTGGACATAATGGTGTGAATTAGGTATGTTCACATTTTATGCTAAAACAATATCCATCTTCAGTCAAAGTAAAGAAGCAGCTGTACATTGAAAATAATAATATTATGATGGAGAAAAAAATATTATTAGGGATTTACATAACCTGTCTAAATATAACAAATAAAATACACTTCACTCAAAAAAAAAATCTATGCATTTAATGTAGCTTAAAAATAACCTCCTGCATGCAGTTATTTTTGACATTTCAAATAGTGCTGCAGCATTTCTAAAACATTATTTGCTTTGTTGTTTTTCATGAAATGTCTTATAAGAAAATTAAAACTTAAATATTCACTGATGCTAAATCTGCGATTGGTAAACCCAAAAATGTCACTGAATTAAAGAAAGACTGTATTTGCCATTTTAAAATAACAAAGATTAATTGTGTCCTGCTATTGCATTTTTTACTGTTCATTCTTTGAAAAGCTTTCTATTCGATTCTTTTGAACTTTCTTAACAAGGATTCCTGAAAAGAAAACTGCTTTCAACATTGATAATAATAAGAAATGTTTCAAATCAGCATATCACAATGATTTCTGAAGGATCATGTGGCACTGGAGACTGGAGTAATGATGCTGAAAATTCAGCTTTGCATCACAGGAATAAATTACATTTGAAAATATATTCAAATAGAAAATAGCTATTTTAAATTGTAATAATATTTTTGATCAAATAAATGCAGCCTTGGTGAGCATAAGAGATTTTAGCAGAAAAGCAACTTAAAAAACATTAAAGGGATAGTTCACCCAAAAATGAAAATGTGATGTTTATCTGCTTACCCCCAGGGCATCCAAGATGTAGGTGACTTTGTTTCTTCAGTAGAACACAAATGATGATTTTTAACTCCAGCTGTTGCAGTCTATCAGTCGTATAATGCATGGCAATGGTAACAAAATCTGTGAGAGTAAAAAAAACATGCACAGACAAATCCAAATTAAACCCTGCGGCTCGTGACGACACATTGATGTCCTAAGACACGAAACGATCAGTTTGTGCCAGAAACCGAACAGTATTTATATCATTTTTTACCTCTAATACACCACTATGTGCAACGGTTGGAGTTAAAAATCATCAAATGTGTTCTGCTGAAGAAAGAAAAAAGTCACCTACATCTTGGATGCCCTGGGGGTAAGCAGATAAACATCAAATTTTAATTCTTGGGTGAACTATCCCTTTAAAATCTTACCAACTCTAAACTTTTAAACAGCAGTGTGTACATCTGTAGATTTCTCTCTCTATATGTACGTTTCTTGTACTTCAATGCATGTGTGTTATACAAGGAACTTCACTTAAAAGCGAGAACAAATAGTCTATTTAGAGTAGAAATTGCTAAGTAAAGTGGTTTAAAGTAAGGTTTGCAAGCCTAAGCATCTCTGTGAACCTAATACAATACATTTACACACCTGCGGCTTTATCACATCTACATCTTTATCAGACAATAATAATGTATCTCCTTTCATGCGTCTAAATTTCTCATCTCATTTAACATCCAATTTAAGTAGTTACGAAACATTTAAACAGCTTGACAGCATAAATTCCAGCAGTAACCTATACATTCCTCTCTGTGATTATGCTTGTGTGTGTGTGTGTATTGCAGAGGCAGAGGGAAGTGAATGGAGAGTAATGGATGGTTTGCTGTGAGTGAGTGTCTCAGGCTCACCAAATACAGTTTTTCTCTTCAAACAATCACTCTGTGTCTCGGAGGAGCCCCGAGCGCAGTAATTGATATGATTAGCCGTAAGTGGCTGCTTCACAGCTATGTTATGTCTGTTTTATTGTAATTAGATTTTTTTTTGGTCATCTTTGAGGAGCTGAACTTAAACGACTGCATGTTCTCCCTCTGAAGTATTCAATCAGACGCTCATTAGACGAGAAAGACAGATTCATCTTTTCTGATTTTCAACTGATTTTTCTCCCCTCTGTCTCTCTGTCTTTCTGTCTTCCTCGTCGTCTTGTTTTCCTCTTTTCCTTCGTTCATATATAGATGATTCGTCTGTGGATTGAAACAGCTAATCGTAATTTCTGCCTGCGGTCATTACAGGCTGTTGAAGTAATAACGGAAGAAAAAATTGATTTTTGAACAGTTTCTTCACACACACTAAAGTCAAATCTTTCTTCTCAACATCTACTCACCCTTTATTCTGTTTTCTGCCACATTCATTTGCTTATTCACAGCTATGCAAGGTGTTTAAAGTTAGTTTAAACTGTTTAATGCACAAACATTTGAAGGTAATTCTATATAAATGTGTCATTTTTCAACTTTTTATTGAAAAGAATTACAAAACTAATGACTGTTTCCAAACAGGTTTCCTGAAAATATCTACTGTCTTCCAATGGTTTGTCGCTTATCCTACCTACCATAAACAGTTGAATTCGATGATCAGTTTTCACTTTCAGGTAATATCCGAGTGACTGTTTGAAGTGAATCTTGCTATGCAAGTTACACTGTAAAAAAAATTCCGTAAAATTTACGGTAAAAAAACGGCAGCTGTGGTTGCCTGAATTTTACCGTAAAAAATACGGTAGCAACATTTTAGGTTTTACAGTTTTAACTTACATTTACAGTTAAATACCGTAATTTCATTAACTGATATAATGTTAATATACCAACCTATTGAAGTACTGAAATCTGTTTTGTACCTTTGCAATACACTGACGCACAGTGTCATTCACACAAACACCAATCACCATCATGGTAACACACATGAAACTGAAATAATGCAATAAACATTAATTTAACAACCTTAGGTGTAACACACAACCCTAATATACAAAACTGATAAGAAAAACCTAAGAAGAAACAGTTATTTCAACAAAAAAACATCAAATTTGAAATGTAACGCAGGGAATTCTGGGAATGTCAATTTACGGTTATTCACTGTAAATTATACGGTCTTTTTCACTTCCAAAAATGGTATACTACCGTAAAATGAATGTCCAATACAGTTTTTCACCTTACATAGTAGGGGAATTTACCATTAACCATTTAACAGATTTCTACTGTAGCATTTTTACAGTCTTTTACCGTTAAATTCATGGTCATTTTTTAAGTTAGTTTAAACAGTTTAATGGACAGGCATTTGCAGGTAATTATAGTGCAACCTTGAGTATGAAGGTTTGTTACTGCTGCAATAACATAAGAAACCACTTTAAATATGTACAGTGGATCAATGCACTTGCAGAATATTCAAGCACTTGTGTATTTGCATTCAGTATGTTGTTTTTTAGTAAGACTGAATGATGTAATGTGATCGACTCCAATTTTTGATTTTCAAAGTTCCTATAGTTGATATCTGTGGGAATGTGTGCCAGTGTTAGTTATATTTGCGCATTTCTTGATGGAAAGTGAAAGGTCTCAAGCTCAGTCTTGAATTTTAGTCAGGGTCAAAGGGTCACCTTGTATCTGTCAATTAATGTATATGTGGTTTTAAAGATCTGTTAACTAGAAAAATGCCTCCATTGCATCCTTGAGCAAGATTTCAAGTTGTTTTAAAGGGATAATTCATCCAAAAATGAAAATGATGTCATAATTTACTCACCTTGTGTCATTTCAAACTTGTATGACTTTCTTCTGTGAAACACGAAAGGATATTTACTTTCATTGCATTTCATAATATCTTCTTGTGTGTTTGAGAGAAGAAAGAACGTACTACAGGTTTGGAACAATGTGAGGTGAGTAACAGAATTGTATATTTTTTACGTGAACTATCCCTTTAAATGTACTGTAAGTAGTTTTTAGGAAGAAACCACCTAGCAACACCCTGGCAAAGCACCACTAAATGTAAAAATGTAGTTTAGTCAAAGCAAAAAAAAAAAGTAATTAAGCACAAAATAGCCGTCTGACTGCAATTGTGTATGTCATCTCATTTGATTTAATATACAATAAAAAAGCTGTTATGGCACATTATGAATGTTTAATGAAATCTAATAATTTTTAGTCCAAAAAAAAAAAATATCATCGTTCGCAGGCTTGTCTACCGACAGCCTGATTCAGCGCTGAGCTGCTCAGTAAAGGAGGGAGTTTGTGTAATTGGCTGATAATGGGTTTTATAGAATGTGTTGTCGTAAAAAAGGGTGTTTTCATTTCATATTAAACTCATTGAAAGCCGCCGTCCCTTTCATTGTGCCTCCACATTAAGGTTTAAGTACCCTCTTTGCAGGTGTTTCCTGAATTCGGGTTAATAGAACGCGCAAACACACACACACACACGCACACACGGCCTTTGATTGGGTCTGTATATGTAATGGTAGTTGCTCAGTGTGAAGGCTGTAGTGTCTTCATTAGCCCCAATTGCTCAGTGAAAGCCCTCAAGTGTCTGAATTAGCCATAAAAAAACACTCAGTGCATTAACATGTCTTACAGAAAAATGTAAAATAGAAAAACAAAATCCAGTGTATTAATCACTAACGCTGCATATTCAGTTTGAGTTTAATACAAGGCTTATAATTATATATACACACACACACATATATATAACTACATATAATAACTTTTTCATATATAATAATAATTTTTGCAAATAACTTCTGCAAATATTTGTGAATTTGAGTCTTATATACTGTGTGCTTCATATTTATTCTCTTGTATGCATATACGGAATTTTTAGTTTGTCTCATTAACAAATATGCCAATATGCGACATATAGTGTATATATATATATATAATACATGTATATAACACATGTATATAATGCATAATACTCAAATAATTTATTTGAAAAGTTTATATTTATATTTTGTTTGTATTTATTTATATGCATAAAACACTAGTGAATTAGGACGCAGCTACTACATAAATTATGTATTAAATACATACATGCATTAAAGTGTGCAAATATATATTTCAATAAATAATTTCTATTATATCTCATATAATATATATATTAATAAGATCATATATATTTTACTATTTATATTAAATAATAGTGAACATATTTATACTTGCATATATATATATATTAGAAATTATTTATTGAAATATTTACAATGTACATAATATATGTATAAATATGTATTTAATGCAGTATTTAAATATGTATTTTTATATATTATATATATATATATATATATATATATAATGTCATATATACTTCACTAATAGTAATAATATATATATATTTTTTTTATATTCTTTATTCATTTATTTTACATTAAAATAAATATATAAAATATATTTAACTTTTTGCATAAACTAATAGTGAATTAAGGTCTTCAGCCACTACTAGTACTTGCATGCACAAATCCAGTGCTCGCAGTCAGTTAATATGAATGAATGAGTTGTTGACAGAGGGGGCCGGGCCCCGGGGTTTGATTGGTTTATTCAGCTGTAATTTTACTCTATAAAGGTCTGGCTAAATCCACCTCCAGACAAAGCAGAGTAGCATTAGAGACACAAAAGCTTCACAAAGACCCTGAGTACTCCTCATTAAACAGCATGCAGCTCTCCACGCTAATGCTAATACAGACCCGCGCCACCACCACCACCACGCTCTTATCAGCGAGAGCTTTCCTCTTCCCATCTCATCCTCTTTCAATCCACCCTGATACTTCTCTTAGAGAGAAAGCACTCTTGCGGGAGGCATGGAAATGCCCATTTACGTTTTGTCCACGGTTTGGCTTTTTAAATGAATTCCTCTTTTGCAAACAATCAGAACGTCCCATCAACCTGCAAATCAAGAGGCTCTGTGTAAAAGCCTGACTTATGAGATGTTTAAAATGGAGAGATGCGGCCACCAAAATGCATCGCTCTCAATCTAATAAATCACACAAAATGTCCTAACACATAAATGCATTTGAAATTAAGCTCATAATAGAGACCTTGTAAAACACACATACGTTATTCCCTACATTTTTTGTTTTTGATGGTGGAAATCAATGTTTTTTTGTTTTGTTTTTTTAAAGAAAAAGAAAAATCATATTTTCCCAAAATGAGAGTGTATGTAGGCCCATATAACGGGTGCATGTCTGATTGGTCTCTTAAAAGTCCAGTCATTTCCCTTCGTACTCACATGAAAAGCGAATTAAAACCAAATTCGCGAGCAGGTGCGAGTCACGGCCGCCATTGATAGGTGAATCTCGGCAAACAGCATGAGAGAAGTGTTGGAAATGAGATCCTGCTGCCGGACTGCTTTACAAAACCAGGCCGGCCTCCTCCTCACAATATGTATTACAAATTGGCTATTTGTATTGAGACTCTTCAGGGGCCAGAGGCACCGAGGGCACATATTCCCTCGGGATGGAGGGTCTATAGCGGGGTCTTTTTAGCACCGTGTGGGGATGATGGGATGAGAAAGAGAGAAGGGGCCCGGTTACGGGGCCCGGTCATTAATGCCACCCTCCCTTTTTCCTGACTCTCTCAGGGGCCCCGCACACTCTCATCAGAATGCTAATTTACCATTTAAGAATCCTCCCCCACTCGCCCCTTCTCAATGGACTTTCCGCAAGGAGAAAAGACAAAACGCACACGCAACTTGGCCGCACAGATGCAGAGCGTCACCAGGCGCTGCGGTGCCACTCCTCGCCCATGTGTGTTCAACCCCAATTAATTAACCCGCAGGGCTCAAAGCGAGCAGGTACCCCTCAGCAGCGAGGCTCTGGTTTTTAAATGCGCATCTCATTTCTCAATTGGCTGCTCTGGCCACTTTTGTTAAGAGAGGGGACATTTTTTTCATCCGTGCACATCCCTCCCTTCATCCAAGATTTAGGCTCTGTTCTAAAAACTGGTGAGATGACTACATAGGGAGCTATTTTAAAATAGTATCTTTCTGACAAATTAAAATGTAACCATGTTCATCCTTTACAGAAAAGGAAATCCCACACTGAAAAAAATTGGTATCGTATTTTGAAACAATTTTCACTCAGAAATTGCTAGTAAATTTTAGAAATAATACATCAAGTAACACATTGAATTAAATGTGAAATAAAATATATATATGCTATTTGCATAAAACTGTAGTAAATTAGGATCTAGCTACTGCAAAGTTATTACAAAAATTAATATGAGTAAATACATATTTACATGCATAAAATTATGTGTGTTTGGAAATCATTATAAAAATCTGTCAAGTGACACATTGAATTAATCAAGAAATTTTGAAGTAGAAAGACTTTTTTTCATAAAAAATGTTTCTTGTAAAAAAATTTGCCAATAATCTTTATTTACAACTGCAAAAAAATAAAAATAATTTCAGTGCAGAATACATTGCAACAGTTTTTCGT
Organism: Sinocyclocheilus anshuiensis; assembly: GCF_001515605.1. Classification (NCBI taxonomy): domain Eukaryota; kingdom Metazoa; phylum Chordata; class Actinopteri; order Cypriniformes; family Cyprinidae; genus Sinocyclocheilus; species Sinocyclocheilus anshuiensis. The sequence goes on from NW_015547647.1 coordinate 87,468, forward strand.
ACTGTTCAAGATACCAGACAAAGTCAGAAATTATTGATTATAAATATAATGCATTTTAATCTAATAAAAAATGTGACTTTTGATTGGATTGATAATTGAATTTACCTAATAATCATGTGTTTTTATACTTATATGATTATTGCGTTGTTAACTTGGCAACATTCAAACACCAGACTCAAATAAATTGACTTCGGTTTTGCCTATATATGTTTTGTCTATATATTTTGAGGCTTTTGAGTTTGGATTTCATTTTAAGATTTTTCTCTTTTCTCTTTTAATGCTAAAAAGGATCTGTGGTTGCAGATTTGTTGTTGGTGGCAAAACTACATAAATTCACCTTTATATGCTTTTGCAAAATGTTAAAATCACAGAAAGCATACAATAAGAATGTGGATATAATAAAATGGTTAAATGTGTAGTGGTAGCTACCTTTAACTTTTAGAGCCGCTGCCATTTTGGGTCTTTTACAATAGCCATGTGAAAGAAATCATAGCTTTCATAAATATGGATTTTGATGTTGTAAGCATTAATGTTTGTTATTAGTCAAAAACTTGATACGATATGAATGCAGCACTAAGAAGGCAGCTTGCTAGATTTTGAAACGGGCCTAATCCTCCTCTAGATCCTGCGTGAGAATTACACTGAGAGGCAGCTCATGGAAAATCATGGATGGAACACTTAAAAGCGTTTCCTTTGTTTGGCCCCCTACGCTCCCTTGACGGATCCCGGATGAAGGATGTAAATAGAGAGTGATGGCGCTCTAATTGCGGGCAGTTGTCATATGGAGATATTTGAATAGAGATTACGGGCGCCACTTCACACAGATCCACTCCCATTCAGAGCAGTAAAGCGATGAGAGATCAGGAGAAACTGAGGGATTACACAAATGGACTACATTTACCCAATTAACACTCTAACAAGAGACAGAACGCACTGCTTAACATCTCAATAGCGCTGTTTTGGGCTGTTCGACCCACCTCGTGCCGCATATCTAATGCCAGATTAACCATAATAGCAGATATTTGTAATCCGTGCGAAGAGGGGAAATCACCCCATGTGACTCCTCCGGGCGAAATTAGACGTTGGGGTGTTTAAATTGATTGCTAGAATGCACATTGTTTTCCAACATGTTTGTCACATTTGTTCACTTCTGCAAATACATTTTTTTGAATATGCTGATTCATTATTTAGCTTTGTTGCTAAAGCTTTGTTTGTGGTGATTTCTTCAGACAATATTAAGATGAACCTTTTTGTATATTTTCAGGTGATTTCAAAATAGTGTCACTATGAAATTATAGATAGATAGATAGATAGATAGATAGATAGATAGATAGATAGAATCAGATTACTTTTTGATTACTTGTAGATGACTTTTGACCTAACGCGTTTATCAAAATAAAATACTTACTAAAAAACATTAAATGTAATCAATAAAAAACTAACTGTAGTCTGATTACGAGCATTTAAAAATGTAATTTAATTTAATTACAAGTACTTCATATTTGGAATCTGATTATGTAATCCAGATTACTTTTAATCAGTTGCCACCCAACACTGATTGATGGATGGATGAATGAATAGATAGATAGATACTTGAATAGATAGATGATAGACAGATACTTGGATGGATAGATGCTTAGATGATGCATAGATAGATAGATAGATAGATAGCATGGTATATATTGTTACAAAATTCAGAGTAAATATTATAGGTATAATATAATATTAAAATAATTTTAAAGTCAAATTTGAGGAGATTTTGAAATATGAGGTGTTTCAAAATAAATGCACTTGCTTGTACTCACTTTCCCTTCCTTCTCTCTATAGCGCAGACCTATGGAAACAAAAAAAGAGGCCATTTACAATGTGCAAGGGTAGTGTGAAGTGTATATATAGTTTTTTCAGCACAGTGTGTGTGTGTAAATAGCTTCACTAATCATTGCGTTTGAAAAGCGCTGATTTATGGCCATTGTTGAATGCGGGCCATGATGAGAGGGCCGGTGGTAAGTGCATTTGGATGTCTCTTTGTGATGGTGGCGTAAATAGGTGCTTTATTTATTGCTGTGCTGGGGCCCTCTATGCGGAAGAGCGCCTCCCCAAATTGAAATATAGCGCGAGTTTACTCTGCTGATTAGGGCTCGAGCGCTGCAGCCGCCCAAGGCTATCATCAAACAGAGAACGGCGCGAGCTGACACCTAATTGTGGCGGGATTAATGTGCGTGGAGTGACAACAAATAATGCCGAGTGTCAGCGCGAGAGACTGGTGCCGCACAATGGATGAGGTGCCGAGCCTTTGGTGTGGGGCCACGTGGGACCCTAATGTGGTGTAATCCGTGATAATCCAATAAAGGTGTTGGTACCCCTTTAGGGATTATAGGTGTCCTACTGAGAGACATTTTGTTTAGGATTCAAAAGATGAATTATTTGGTAACATTCCATTAGGTGTATAATATAATGAGTATTTGAATATAGGATCTGTCCACAGGACAATATGCCTATTGTAGCTAAAAATTGAGGCATTTAAATTGATTGCAAGAATGAAAATAGCTAGCCAAATTGTTTATGTAGCACTTAGATCTACTTGTTTTGAACATGCTGATTTGTCAAGTAGCATTCTTGTTAGATGTAATGGAGAAAACATTGTTTCTGTAGCCTATAAACTGAAGTACATTTGCATAGTCTTTCATGACATTACTTTTTTACAATGCATTATTTTCGCTGCATTGTTGTGGACCGAAATGCAATAGCCCACTTAGTGTCTTAAGGATGCTACCATAGAGAAATTATTTAGTATCGCTACTTTTTTCATTGTACCTGCATTTAATTTAAAAATTGGTGCGTGCATGTGTTGGGGGACTGAATAAGTTATTTGATAGATAGATAGATAGATAGATAGATAGATAGATAGATAGAATGACAGATGTACAGACAGATAGATATATTTCTGTGGTTGCATAAATAGTTTTTCCTTTTATAAAGTTATAGCTAATGTGGCAGCATAATGAACTTTGTGGGTTATTATTACCTTTGCTTCATTTGAACACAGTTTGCAAGCATATAATATTCCCAAACTCCTCATATAACCACCCATACATACGCTCTCTCTCTCTCTCTCTCTCTCTCTCTCTCTCTCTCAGAGAGAGAATTGCAAGCGTCTCTACAGCCGCTCATCCAAGCGTTACCATATAAACTTCCAATAAAACGGAGCCGCGTGATGACCTTTACCGCAATTCATCACGGAGCGCGCCGGTGACTGAGGGGGGCCCTTCACAGACCGATAATTTGATTACCACAACATCTGTAACATCAATAATGTCCGATGAGATTGTTTTGCGAAACCAAACATGCCGAGGCCATAAAAGAGAGAGAGAGAGCGGGAGAGAGAACGTGTCATCATCTCTTTGACATTTTACTTGCGTTTCCGATCAGGTGAGCGTGCAAGATTAGAGAATATCCACGTGGCCGCGTCAGGACGTTTGACGATGACTGCCATATGCCGTATTTGACAAGTGTCATCATAACTTTGCTATGTATTGCATATCTCAGTACTTTACTGTCATGTGTGATTAAACGGAGTTGGTTCGACTGAAGCAAGCTTAAACTGACACTGTCGTGCCCCTGATTACCCTAGATCACTTTTCATGCTCTTGAATTTGTCTCACCTGTTTTATAATGAGTTTAAATCGTAGGTGAGACACGCAGTCCGTCTGCGCGGGTTTAAAACGCGCGGGAAACACTTAGAACTGGATATAAATGTTTTGCCTAACCAGAGGAAGCATTGCGCTCACAATCCAATCGCGTGATCCATTAAGCTCATTTATTAAACGCAATTTGCCTTGTGTCATTGACTTGAGTAACGCCTCGGAGTTGAGAACGGAAAGACACACACGAGACCACCGGGCGGGACAGCGGGGAAACACGGATCTGACACGCCGAATTAGGAGGCAATTAAGAGGAGGTGGTTCCCGGATAAACGGTGGACACCTATGGACAGCGCTGGGCGAGTGTAATGTCAGCTTAATTGCTATATTCTGATCGCTCTTTAATGGCGCTATCACCCGCTGAAGCCTCGAACGCTGTGCGGAAGCACTTGATGGGTGTTCTGGTCAAGGGGGTGACCAGTCAAAAAAAATCGAACGAGGCCTATAAGGTTTTGCGTCAAAAGGCCAATCCATGTCGGCGTCTTATCATTTTTATGCATACTATTATCTACGATTTCTTACACCATATTTTTTGTAACGATTTACCAGCTAACAAAAATATGTAGCCTATAAGAACGTTTTGCTTCTGTTCCCATTAAGTTATGAAAACGATATTTCGCTCTGATAATTGAATGTTTTAAAAATATGTTTTAGTTGGTTATGGAAGGCAGGCTATATAACAGTAAGATAAGAAATTATTAAATATTCCATTGTATACGTTTGCAAACATTGTAGAAACGTTTTGAATGTCCTCTAAACATTCCAAAACAAGACAAACATCCAACTCAAACATTTCATAAATAATGTTTTTGTGCTAACGTTTCAGGAAGAATGTTTTGTTCATAACTTTAAGAGAACCTTGCCAGAACGTTTTGAGAATGTTTTCTGTTAGCTGGGTAAAAGCCACTATAAAACCACACTATAAAACGTTTACTCAGAGAGAGAGAGAG
>NW_015547647.1:92504-114428 GCF_001515605.1 Sinocyclocheilus anshuiensis
AGAGAGAGAGAGAGAGCGATCAGCTACATAATGAAGGTATATTGTAAAAAAACAACTGAACTGTCTTCTTAGAACAAGTTTTACATTTAGTCATTTTTAATAATTCCAATATATGTTGGGCAAAATAATTTTATTTTTGTTACTCTATATCTTTGCTGTCTCAATCATTTTGAGCTTAAAACTTATTAAAATCCATTTATTTAAGGATGCATTGTGACAACTTATCCATATGTGACAACATGCACTGGAAAAGAGCAGCATGTGTTTAATGAACTGTATAACATTAACTGTTTTTTTCTTCTCCAGAGCAACGATTACACTCTAGGATATATGTATCTATATACATATACTGACATCGAATATAAACCGAGCCTGAGAAATATTTACTGGAGTAAAAGGTGTGACAATTAACCCCAGTCTCCCCTACGACATGCAGGTTTTTGCTTCTCCGGTGTTCCCCGCACATAAGTCTAATAAATAGCCAAAATGCATGCAAAGTCACGCATTTGCATCTTTTGCATGCCTATTCCTGCAGGGCTAGAGCAGAAGGTTGATAGTGTGCAGGCTTGGGAGGTTTTGCCGGTCCGCACGATGCCGTTCCCTTGCGCAGAGATGCATGATTAGTTGTGGTTTGTGTTAACTAATATGTGCACGTTTTTGTGTACCACTTTAAATCATCTTTGTTTGTGTTTTGCAGTCCCCCATTTGTTGTAGTTTGTGACGGCTGTATTCTTGCCCCTGGTTTTTTACTATTAGGCATATTTAAGGCCTTGCAGGCGCGCGCAGGCAGCAGAGGCACTATGTTCAAGGTTGAGTTACTTTTGGGGCTTTTTTTGTGTGAGCTATTTGTCTCAGCAGTCAGTACTGTTAATGTTACATTAGGTGTTTGATGTTTCATCATTTCAACCAATATTGCGTGAGATAATGAATGTAAAATGAAACCGCTAGGAGCACGTTTGAATTCCCTCAGAAGGTGCGGGGGGAAAAAATCCACGCGCCATGCCTATTAGCCTGGGTAATTTATTTTATGTATGTCAGAAAACAAGAAGGCCAGAAAAAGAATATGGGGCTTTCTTTTCCATTACCAAACATTACAATCTTATTTCCATCACTGCACCGTTAAGTAATTTGCGAAAAGCCAACAGAGTCTGGCGCGCCACGCGCGTGGCGTGTGTTTAAACCCATTACTTTACCTTTTAATCAAACCTCGCGCTCGTGTCAAAACGCGCCGTTTTCGCCATGCATCTCTCTGAGCTCGTTCCAGTTCACCGGATGACCTTGAAAATGTTTGCTCTCCTAAACGCTGTCGTCTCTCTCTCCCTCTCTCCCTCTCTTTCTCTCTGTCGCACACACACACACACACCCATGTAATGTTTTCATTGTTATAATATCCTTGTTTCAATCACTTTTTAAATTGTCACAGTAATTTCTCTCATTTCGACCTGATTATATGAGATTTTCAGAATATCAAGTTGACTTTCATCATCACAGTTATGTTCAAAGAGGTCAAAAAGTGTGATCAACTTATCACTGCAGGTTGTAACTTTTATCTTACCAATTTCAGGCAGCAAGTAAACAAATTTAAGGTAGGGAAATTAACTGGTTTGTTTGTTTGTTTTTGCTGCACACAACTGTACATAGAGAAGATGGGTAATTCAGTGAAAATTATATATTTGTTTCCATATATAAATATACTGTCAGGTTTTGTACAGTATTTGTGGAAATATCTGCATAAACTGTCTTTCTAGTAAACACATAACTAGGCTATATAGTGTCACCTTTATGTATACTGGAAAAAATCGTGTAGAAACAAATTTCACTCACAAATTAGCCTACTAGTCAATTTTTTACAAAGAAAGGCAAGTAACACATTGAAAACATGACATTTGAAGTAGGCTAGAAACTGAAATAGTACTATTAAATAGTACTATTAGGCTAGATGAACTCTATTTACAAACAATTCGATTTACAATTATCTATTTTTACATATAAATACATACATTTCAACCGCGTTTGCAAACATTTCAGTAACCGGAAGTCGCGTTCTCCCGAGGAAGTAACCAGTACGCCGCTCGAGCGCTTTTCGTTAGGATGCGTGTGGTACGTACATCAACAAAACATAAATCCCGTCGTTTAACACAATATTACTTTTATATCACAGGTATATAAAACGATGTATATCAAAATTATTTTAAATAGTTGACTGGCGCCAAATACAGTTTGGTTGCGCGAGAATCAGAAAAATATTGACAGGAATTTCTTTTTAAAAAGTGGTTCTTTTGAGAGAACTTTTAACTTATAAAATAAACACACCGCAAAAGATTAAACACTTTAAAGAACAATTAACAGTTCAAATTATTAATTTAGGTTTGGCGAGCACAACCGAGAAAACTTATATGCACCCGCGCCTATAGGATTACCTTTATGCTTTTTGGAAGACGTGTGTGTGTGTGTGTGGGTGGGGAGGGGGCATGCTAGTTGCTTTCGGCTGTGATTTATCGCAGTCCCGGGGAACGCGGCTCCCGTTCCTGTCCTAACGCATTTCAGCGCGCGCATCAGCCGTGATTAAACACCTGCTATGGCGCGCGAACAAAGCACGCTAATCCAATATGTATCTCTGACATCTTAAATATCGTCCAATCCCCCGGCATCACGCGCAGTTTTTCCGCAAGATGGAATTCTAAAACATATTTTTCTAATTTATGGACGGACGATAAATCAAAATTAAGCCGTGGACAATGAAATATAAATCAGTGTGCTGAGAACAGGCCTGAAATGCAGCTACTGGGGTTTGCAGTGTGGTTTGTGGATCTGCTTTATGAAACATCAGACATGCTCAAGCCAAATTCTGTCCCAACACAAAATCTACCATGCTGAAATCCCATACTACTATGCAACAGTTGTAACTGCACTGTGAAAAAAAAAGCAATTGCATTTTATCCATTGCATTTATAGCGATGTGCCTATAGTAGATATATAGTAGTATAGTATATAGTAGATGTGCCTAATAAGATATATGAATAACTTTTTATGTAAACACATTTTAGATCAACAGTAGGCTATCTGTGTGTATGAATCTGCTGCACTTATTATCTTTGCTTAGTTGCATATGCTTTCGTTTTCTTTTTTTTACTCAAGATTTTTGCTCAAATCTTAGACCTATAACTGTATTTTATCCTAGATCTTAAAGTCTGCGGTTGCTTCACTAAACCTACATGCTTCTGCAAGGCATCTTACTTTATAAGGTATGAGGTGAGTTTATGCATTTTATATAAATCCTAACGTAATTTGCATGCTCTTTTGTCATTTCAATCATAGCCAGTGAGTCCTATGGTGCTGTTGTTTTCTCTGGCACTAGATTGCTTGTTCTCAGACAGACATAAAGGAAGGCCATTCTCTCCGGTCACTGTCCCGGTGAAGCTTATTATTTGTGACTCTTCAATTCCACAGTTTCCCAGAATTCTCAGCACATTCTGCCCAGTGTATTATGCGCCGTGAACTACTCGGACATCAGACGCGTGTCTGTGGCCCTATAGCCACATAATGGATTCAGCACCCTGTTCTCATGTTTGGAAACAACCCAACATCAGTGGCCCTATGACCGCTGAAACAAAGAAAATATCTGACCATCGTTTCGTTTGCCCTTACAGACTTTTATTACGGATTTCCATGCTGAACGAAGTCCAGGAGAAATGGCTCGGTGCAGAAACAATACATCATCAGACTGACCTAGTTTGCAGGACCGCGGGTGCTTGCGAATGATAATTGTTTGTAATCATCTTAATTAATATAATAATCATCTAATTTTATACCTCCTAATGAAAATTAAGTGCATTTTGATGCATAAGTTGTAATCAGCAGGCCAAGTAATTCATCTAATGATTTGTATCGGTGTTTATTCAAATAAGCAAACAATTTAATGCATTAATTTATACAGATTAAAACTTTGCAAGCTCGAACAGGGCGGTGGAGGTAGACCGGCAAGGCGCTTTTACATTGAAGCACCTTCAAACAGAACCTGTACATAAAACAAACGTTTGTAAATATTACAGTAAATATGATAGGTCAATGACAAATAAGGATGCTTGATATGATAAAAATGAGCAGTCTAGCTTAAAATGCATCCCTGTTCCAAACTAAAAATGGTTCAACTGGTGACCAAAGTTGTTTTGCTGGAAATTTGTTCACTAAGCGCATCATTTGTCTAACTTTAATTTAATGACCAGTGACAATCTCAGTAACTCACAATATTTACCTGCATATTATGTGGCATAATGTAGGCCACAGAGTGTAGATGAAAAATAAGTCCAAAATTAATCATATATAAATAGGTTATGAAAACTTGGTTATGATTTGAGGCCTGTGCAAATAAAATGTGGAGGCTTAGAATAATATATAGGCGTTTTATTTATGAATTCATATTATTTTTTATAGTGGGCCATTTGAATAATGCTGCTATATGTATATTTTGTAACTACGTCATTTTTTAATATTCAGAAAGGAAATGAATAAAGAGCCGTTTCTTGTATTTTCTGCAGACATGCTTAATTTTAGGATGTTTAATGTCACATTTCTATTGTCCTTGGCTTTCAGATCTTCTGTGAATCGTTTCCATCAATGCATCAGTCAATCAATCTTCACCAACACCACACGCCATCAGCATCTCTATTTTGTTGTTTCTTCTAATGAAAACAGCTCTCCATGAGAGTTCTGATGAGTTCGAGTGATGAATGAGGACACAGTTTGGTGAGAGTAAGTGAAAATCACACTCTCTTCCTCCACTCAGCGACTTTTATGTAAAACAGCACAATTAAACAATGTCCTGAAAATGAATGTATGCTGGAAACATGAGGCTCATTTGGCTGATGAATGGCCGCACTTTGGATCAAATGCGATTTTAGTTGAGTGTGCGTTTAATACTGCTCTCATTGAAGTATTTCAGACCGATTTTCATTTGTTGAATTTAATAATTTTTAGCTTTATTTATTTTTAGTTTTTTTTATATATATATTTTATTAGCTTTGTTGTTGTTTTTATTTATCATTTAAACTTGCCTTTTTTTCTCCCCTGGTCAGGCCGGTCTGTTTTGATGGTTTGAGCACATCTCAGCTGGTCAGGCAGGAACACCATCTGGTAGACCAGCAAAATCCAGCTGAGCACCAGTTTGGCCAAGCTGAAAGACCAGCTAAACCAGCAAACAACATTTTACGCAGGTTTAAGATATCTTTTCAGCATGGTTTATTATAATTATTATTAATAATAACTATTTTAGTAGTAGTAGTAGTAGTAGGCCTACTGTTGTTGTTCCTGATGTACTTTATTGCAGAAGTGTTTACAGCACTAGTTGAGTTGTTCTATATCATGGCCATTTTAGTTGCTCTTTGTGAGAGAGGGAGAGGGAATTTTCATTCAGCTTTTGCCTCTGTTCAGCCCCTGAAACGGGGATGTGATCAATCTGCCGCCTATTAAGGCCGTTAATTGATAATGCATACTAATTAGGCAGAGCTTTGGTGCTTTAGAGACTTTGAGGAGGTAATTGTCGGCACAAGTCCAAATGTATTTTAAAAAGCAGTCTGCATGAGGTGAAACATTTCACTCTGCTGGCGGCGTGAGGGGCCTGTAATGAACTGAACTCATAAACAGGTTTAGTGCACAAGTACCAGTAAAAAGTTTGGAGTCAGTAAGATTTTTATTTTTTGAAAGAAATTAATACTTTTATACAGTACAGACACATTAATTTGATGAAAAGTGACAGTAAATACATTTATAATGTTACAAAAGATTTCTATTTAATTGAATGATGTTCTTTTATATTTTCTATTCATCAGGAATCTTGAAAAAATTTATCATCTTTTTCCATAAAATATAAAGCAGCACAACTGTTTTCAACATTGATAATCATAAGAAATGTTTTTAAAGCATCAAATCCGCATATTAGAATGATTTCTCAAGGATCACATGACTCTGAAGACTGGAGTAATGATGCTGAAAATTCAGCTTTGCATCACACAAATATAATATATCTTAAAATATATGCAAATAGAAAAGTTATTTTAAATTGTAATATTATTTCACAATATTACTGTTTTTACTTTATTTTTGATCAAATAAATGTAGCCTGGGTGAGCATATTCTTTCAAAATCATCTAAAAAGTCTTACAACCCCAAACTTTTGAACGATAGTGTATGTAAAAATATAATTTTGTAACTTTATACAACATATGATAACTATAAGAAATTTTGTTAATATTTCCAATTATAATCAATAATGGCTAAAGCTAAAAACCATTTAAGAACCTATTAAGAGTGATCATAGAACATTACAGTTCATATTGTTCCACATTCAAAGCAAATTATGTTAGGAGCAGGTGAGCTATGTCAAACACAGATGAAGTGTCCTTGCATGAAGGTGGTTTGAATGTTGCATTCCAACAGTAGGCCCACACAAACTTCTCTTCCGTTGATGCGAGCGTGGTCATCTTGAGTGAGACGCATTTAACTTCACTTGATGCAATATCAAGCAGCCCCTGACAAGCATGCATCAAAGCACGCAGCTCTAATTAAACTAGATCAACATGTGAGAATATTTGTTCCTTTTCAGTGTCAAAATCAAGACCCTTTGAACCGTCAATCTCCCGCGCAAATGAGCGTGTCTGTCTGCTGTGTATAGAGGCTGGGTGTGATGTTGTCAAAAGCCGTTGCCATGGCGGTTTGTTGTGGTGCTCGACCCGAATTTGTTCCCCTTTGCTGCTCACAAGTGAAGCCTGTGGCGCGTGTCTGAAGGTTGTCACATGCTGTTTTCTGTCTGAACAGTTCATGGACATCCTTTAAAACGTGTGGCTGTATTAATATTTATTCAAAACTTCAAAACTAATACTTTGTAGTGAGAGATTTGCGATCAATAGACTATAAAAAAGCTTGTATACACTGTAAAAATTACTTTTCAAAGATTATTGGAGGACGTTTTACAAGAAAATACAATTTCAGTCTTTCTACTTCAAAATTTCACAGTTCATTCAGTGTTACTTGATGTATCTTTGTAATTATTTGTGCAATTTACTAGCAATTTCTGAGTAAAAGATGTAGGGTTTCTGCAGGTCTTAAAAAGTCTTAATTTGCCCTTCCACAAATTAAAGCCTTAAAGGGATAGTTCGCCTTCATTTGCTGGTCCCCATTGACTTACATAGTATGGGGAAAAAAAACACTATGCAAGTCAATGGGGACCAGCAACTGAAGGTAAACTATCCCTTTAAAAAGGTCTTAAATCAGAACAGGAAGTATCAAATTCATAAAGTCATGGCATTAAACGTTTCATGCACAAATTAATATGTTCCTCAGTATTTTTGGCGTTTTCCAATGCAAAGAATTACTTGAGTTGCAACATGAAGATATTAACTTATTTTATGAGAAACTGAACAAAATAGACATATGCACCGGAAAACAAGAATAATATACTAAAGAACATCATCACTTTTTTGCAGTTTGATCACAAGGTACAGTAAAAGTTATTTCCATATATTCTAGTGGTTGGGAGCAGAGGTATTCAAGCCTTAAACTATTTTTTTTTTTTGTAAAATTAATTAAAAAGTAGTGAAGATCATTTTACACTTAGATAAAATATTGACGTATTGTGTTCGTTTCAGTTTGTTCCTTAAATTTTCTTTACATTGTCTTAAAAAAAATCTTACATTTTAACTTCATAAAACCTGCAGAAACCCTGAAAATAGTTTCTACACCAAATTTCTTTCTGTGTGCTAACACAGTCCTGACAAAAATGTTTTTATGCTCACTAAAGCCATCCATTGAGTGTAAAAATAGCCCTCTGATGAGACTTTTGAGAGATTCAGCAAATCAAACTAAATGACAGGTTGAAATAAATATAGCCGGGTCACGGCACCACGGTGGCCTGGTGTTATATTATTTGTTGTCATAAAATGCATTTAACTCATTGTTTATCATCGCCAGGGGCGGATTTAGTGAATTGGGGGCCCTAGACAAAATATAGGAATGGGGACCTATACATTTGCACACATTTTCCTAGATCAACCTTGAGGTTCCTTTTTTGTTGTGATGCTTGCTGCTGCACAATGGTGCCCCATAGTTGTGTCCAATGTTTCCCTGATCATCGCTGACAGTTTTTCCTCTTGAAAATGTGTGAATCTGTTTTATTTAGCCTCTCTCTGTCTCTCTCCCTCCCTGTCTACCTTGGGGTTTTTTTTCTTCTTTTTTTTGTTTTTGTTTGTTTGTTTCCCGCTTTTCTCGAGGGGTGCGTGAAGACAGACAAGCTTGCCAGATTCATTTTCTGATCAAAGCTGTTTGATTTGGTCAATTCTGCCACATTGGAGACGTTCTCTATTACTGAGATAAATAGCCCCGGGCTAACTGTCAACCAAAACTTGTAAGCTAATAAATTATTCCAATTTCTCCGTGCCGGATTTCTCCTGGGAGACAGCCTCTAGGAAATACACTTTTTGATTAGTAAATTTCTGTGTGTGTGTCTCTGGACATTCGGATGTGTCGTCTTTGATTAGCGGCGGCCCTGTTAGAGCCGAGGGCGGCAGAGGGGCTGTCAGTCGAGCACAGACTCTAATGCATAATGCATTGACACAACCGGCTTTCTGCCACCTCCCTCTACCAGAGCGAACGCCGGCGGACTAGGTTCCCCTCACCTGAGAGCTCCCTCTCTCTCTTTCTCTCTCGCTGTCCCTTTCTTGGCTAACCAGCTCAGGAAATAAAGCATCGTGACAGATCCTCGCTCGCTGCAGTCCTGTAGTTATGAGTGCCCGGCACACACGCACACACTTGGAAGTTGGAAATGGGTTGACTTGAGCTGAAAGTGTGCAATCAGCAGAATAGGGTAGAGCTGTTTGACTGATAGGCTGTTGGGAAATTGATCTCCACCCACTGGCCCGATAAACCCCCGCCTGCCCTCTCTCTTTTTTTCTACACTTCTCTTTTATCTGTCTTCTTTTCTCTTTTACCTCTTTTTGCAGGCGCCAGCACACAATCTGAAGCCATTCTGTGTATCCCTGCCACAAAAATGCTGGTTCTGGTTCTGCACCTGACACTTAAACGTTGTGGTCTTCAACCCGATGTTCTCACCAAGTGCACTTTTCAAAGTTAAATGCAAATGAAAATAGATGTTATAAAACACAACTTTTTGATCATCAACACTTCAAGTGGCCAATGCAACATGCATTTAGTTGCCATTCAGCCTGTTTCTTTCATTTAGCTTTGAATTTATTTACAAATAGCACATGCATTTGCTGTGAGTTTTATGCATTATATGACTTTTAAATATAATTATTTAAATTATCATTGTGTTTGTTACTCACACCCTGACGAAGGCAAAATAGCCGCAACGCGTAGGTGTGCACTTGTCACCTGTTTTTAAAACTTATAGCCATGATGAAATAAAGGCTTTTTAAAACTTTTTGAATAAGATTCGAGTGCCTTGGACTACTGTTATTCTTATAATTATTTAAAATCGATTTTTTTATTTTTTTAAATGTACATATAACTATTTATTTATTAGTAAGGTAGAAAAGGTACAAAGTGATAAGCAAAAGATATAATTATCCAAATTTAAATGTATTTATTAAATTAATTTTAAGTACAACATTTCATAAGGCATAAGACGTGTCCAGCGAAACGAAAGTGGCATTCGGTGATGGTCACGGAGAGGGGCCGTGCGTAGGTGCGACGATATACTTCCATGTTCGTAACAAGTGATCTTGAGGACGTGTCGCAGACTTCGGAGGTGGAAAACGTCCAGCTTTTGAGCAAAGGATTCTGTCATCTTCCAAGTCTCACACGTGTAGGTTGCCGTTGGCACAACGATCGTGGCCAGGAGTTTAATCTGCAGGGAGAGGGAAGGCGAGTTCTAGATTGGACGAGGTCGTTGGAAAACGGCAGATGCCTTGCCGATGCGGCAGATGACATCTCGTACTGCGTCCCCATCTGAGGAGATGACAGTACCAAGATAAGTGAAGTTTGCCACTTCCTCCACTTGTTGTCCATCGATGGTAATCGGGACCCTCAAGTTTACGTAACTGATGCAAACGACTTTGGTCTTCTGTCCACTAATTCGGAGTCTGGCGATGACCGCTTGATTTTCTAGGGCCATAGTGAGATCACATAGGGCAGTTTGGTTCAGGCTGAAAATGACGATTTCATCGGCAAAGTCGAGACTGGCAAGGAAGAGGTTCCCAACTGTCCAGGGTATGCCGATGTGTAGGCGTTTGATGGAGTGGTGGCCGACGAAAACGGTGACAGCGAGGAATAACATTGGCGAAAGCATGCAACCTTGTCGTATACCAGTTTAGATCGCGAAGAAATCCATTACCTCTTCTTCCATCTGTACACAGCAGCGAGAACCTTGGTACAGGTTGCGAAAGATGTCAACAAATCGAGATGGAATTTCGTAAGCCTGGGCTACCTTCATTAGCGTTTCTCGGTGTATTGAGTCAAAGGCCTTGACAGAGTCAATAGAGTTCAGTGAGATCCGGTGTTGGTATTCCAGCGATTGTTCAACCACTTGTCGCAGAACAAAAAGGAGGCTGGGATCGAATGCTGTAGTTGGCGCTGGCTGGTTTAGAACTCCCTTAAAGTACTCAACCCATCGACGCTCGCGTTCTTCTTGGGTAGGAAGGGCCCTGCTGTCCCGATCTTTGATCGGTGTGCCACTTCTATATGGGGAGCTGGTGAGCTCTCGAATGATCCGATATAGTGTGCGCATATCGTTTCGATTTGCGGCTACTTGTGCCTCGGTCCCTTTCCTATCGACCACTCGTGCTTGTCACATCGGCAACTTGGCTTTACTTGTCGATCCAAGCCCCTATACTTCTTCTCCACAGCTTGGCATTCCGTGTCTACACATGCTTGATCCCGAACTTGCTTTGCATGATGCCATTCATCAATCAACACACATGATCGAGGTTGGATCCAGCATTCTCTGAAGGTGCCTTGTCGGTGACTGATGGCCACCTCTGCCGCGGTTACCAGAGTATCTCGGAACTGCTCCCAGTGGGAATTCAGGTCATGTGGGGGGGCCAATAGTTCGAAGTGTTTCCGGACCTTGACATTGTCCTGCTGCAATACGACCGAGTCTTGAGTCGCACAACATCAAAAGACTTTGGTCGCTGGCAGTGGGCTGGGAAACGTAATCGAAGTCAGCAGGTTGGGACGAGCAGGAAGTGGTCAGTACCAACATCGGCGCCCCGATAACTTCGCACTTTGAATATAACTTTTAAATGATATTTAAAAAATGTTATATATTTAAAATGGATATTTAAAATGATATGTAATATTTATATACTGAAGTTTTTACTTTTTAATATATTTAAAGTTTTAAATTGTTAGAACAATATTTAAAAGATACCCAAAATTGATATAACTTATATATATTTTTTGAAAAGTGTAAGATTATATTTAAAATATTTAAATTAAATTGAAATTTAATTTAATTTAAAAAATTGCAAAAATTGTTACTTCTGCTAGTCATTGGAGTAGTATCCTTATATATACATTTTATGCATTCTCCACCCAACTAATTTGTCCCCTTAAAGTACTTTGTACATATATAAGGTACAAAGGTACAAACCCCTAAAGATACAGGGTTTCAGTATTTTTTTCTATGTATAATTGATATCATACAGTATATTATAAATTAGATGATTTGATATATGATAAATGATGTGCTCTGTTTGTTTTTGGTTAGGTCATGGAGTAAAGTAGTCTGCTACGTCATCACATGGATTTAAAGTCAAAGGAAAGTGAGCCAGTTTTGAGAGAGGTTTGCTGTCACTCGCACCATTTTCGTGGAAAAGTATTAAGTCTCACAGTTTTCTATATTTTTCTTCATTTCCTCTATTTCACTTGTCCTTTTCTAATTTTTGCTCTGTGTTGACCCCTGTTCCCTTTATCCAGCCCTCTATATCCCTCCTCCACGTCCTTTTTGTGTCTTTCCGTGTGCTGTGACTCAATAACTCCCAGCATGCAGTTTGAGCACACACACACACACACACACACATAAACGGAGGAGTACAGAACAAACACATCTCCTGGATCCTGAGCACCAAAAATTACACTCGTCATTTATCAGCTAGCTAAATTCCTGCCCAAACCATTACCCTCCCCAAAGCAGCCAGCAGGACGGGGAGGGGAGGGGAGGGGAGGAGAGGAGAGAGGCGCTGCGCTGGGTGAATTAAACTTTTAAGGGTTCAGCGCTTTCCCACTTTGACGATTCATCTTTCCTCTCACCCAGGAAGTGCACACCCAGCAGGAGAGTGAGGTAATTACATCTCCACATGACAGGGCGCTTCATTACTGCCTGTGTGTCTTGCTCACCGCCGCTGCTGTAGTTTAGAGATGGGGTATGCAGGGGGTACGGAGGTGGAGGCTGTTTTGTTGTTGTTGTTTTTTTTTTAGTTAAACAGTAATGGCTGACTACACACAGCCTCTCAGTGGGTGAGAGTAATTTTTATGTACCACTGCGTTAACTGCTGGAGTGGACCGAAGGAAATTTGATAGACAAAGTACTAACAGGCCTGTGTTGTGTCTGTGAAGGGTATAATGAGTCTGAGTTTACATGTTATCTGTCACTTTTTTACTTTTCAAGTGATGCTTTATGTGTCAGTTATGGTATAATGGCTTTCTACAAAGATAATCTATATAAAATTATTCTATACAATATAGAGAGGCTTTATTTTATACAAGGATATTATTATAGTTTTTTAATGGTTTTGCTCACCAAGGCTGCATTTATTTGATAAAAAATACAGTAAAAACAATATTGTGAAATATTGTTACTATTTAAAATAACTGTTTTCTGTTTGAATATATTTTAAAAATGTAATTTATTCCTATGATGCAAAGCTGAATTTTCAGCATCATTATTCCAGTCTTCAGTGTCACATGATCCTTCAGAAATCATTCTAATATGTTGATTTGCTGCTCAAGAAACAATTATTATTATAATTATTATTAATGTTGAAAACAGTTGTGCTGCTTAATATTTCTGTTCAAACTGTTAGTTTTTTTTTCCAGGATTCTTTGAACAAAGTTCAGAAGAACATAATTTATTTGAAATATAATTTATTTTATTATTATTTGAAATCCTATGTAACTATTATAAATTAATAAACTATGAAAATTCTAAATATATTTACTGCAATTTTTACCATATTAATTTTTTTTTCATTTAATTATGTAATGCATTATTGCTGAATAAAAGTAATAATTAAAAAAACAAAAAACAAAACCTATAGATTATTGAGGGCATTGAAAAAATAGGGTAGTATATGCAATATATAAGCTATACATTAGTGTGTGTGTGTGTATTAGATAAAATAAAATACAGAACATATGAAGTACATTAAACCATCAGTAGAGAGTAGCTATAAAGAGTAGATTAGCTTGATGAATTCATCAGAATTCAAGCACGACTCATTAGGCGTCCTGAGACCAACAACAGAATGAGGTCTTAAATGCATAACTTAGTTCTCTGACTATCTCTGTAGAAATCAAATCAAACACGAAAACTAGCATTTGACCGATTACATCTGACAGCCTGTCTCTTGGTGTGAGGTGTTTTAAAGACTCTCATGCTCTTTCTGTGGTCAGATGCACACACGTTCAATAGTCATTTTGATTCCAGTGATTTAGCTAATTACTCTGTATCAGCTCAAGTCATCGATCCCACCCCTCTCCCGCTGGCAGCCACTCCTGGGGGTCAGAGAGTGGTTGACAGCCATGTGAACCAGCAGGTGTCTGCAAAATAGACTACATCTTTGAGTCATTTGGCCTGAAGTTCATGGCCACTTGTTTTGCAACTTTTTTTAAAGCAAATAAATACTTACATGTACGTGTTATTGTCACAATAACACATTCTTAGTTACTAAGACTGATCAGCAACGTCAACTCTCCTATTTACATGTAAGCTGCTTCAGTTATGTTAAAAAAAAAAGGTTCACCCAAAAATGAAAATTTGCTGAAAATGTACTCACCCTCAGGCCATACAAGTTGTAGATGAGTTTTTGTTCATTGGAACAGATTTGGAGAAATGTAGCATTACATCACTTGCTCACCAATGGATCTTCTGTAGTGAATGGGTGCCGTCAGAATGAGAGTCCAAACAGCTGATAAAAACATCACAATAATCCACAAGTCATTCCATCAGTGTAAATCTATGAGATTTTGGGGGGTGTTGTCCATTAGATGTATGTTTTAAGTCTGGTTACTTAAAGTAGCAGTATGGAAGCCTTTTTTCCACCTCAGAGTTTAAAAATAAACCATAATTGTGATATTAAAATAAGAAATAAAGTTGTACTTGTGAGATATAGGCAAATTGAGGGATGTTATGTCACAATTATGAGAATTAAAATTGCACTTGTGAGAAATAAAGTTGAAATTAGGAGAAATTGCATCCTTAAGATCAATGTATTGTTGTATTTCTCATTTGTAATTCGCTTTGCATGAAATGTTAACATACATAAAACCACAATTACCTTTTTTTCTACTCTGAAGATGAAACGGGCTTCAATGAGTAAAAAAAATTGAAGGAATGACAACATAATGTACAGAAATAAACTGCCTGAGTTCTGTTTTCGGCGGTGGATGTATAATTAGATTATACGTCACATATAGTTACACCGGATTGTGTGTCTGAGAAAGCAAGAGAAGCTAGCTGTGTGTGTTTTGGAGCACCGAGCTGTGGAATAGGCCTGTTAGTCAGTCCACCCTCTCAACTTTCAGATTGACAGTGCGGGGTGCGTTTTGCTGCCTGACGTTGCTGTGGGCCGAGCAGTGACCCGAGCAGAGTGTGTGACGGAGCCTTTCTGAGTTTGTGTTGAGTCTCGTCAGACTTGGACCGCCTGGACTATAGACACACACACACACACAAGATGTATTCAACTGACTGCTAGAATCTGACCACATTTGCACTTGATGATTCAGCAGTTAAGTTGCCAGTGGTTGCCATTGCGTTGTGTGGTTGCTAGGGTGTTTTTGTTTGTAAAGCAAATTGGTCTGTCTGTCTGTCTGTCTATCGATCTATCGTTCTAGCTATCATTCTAGCTGTCGTTCTGTCCTATCTATCTATCTATCTATCTATCGTTCTAGCTATCTATCGTTCTATCGTTCTAGCTATCGTTCTATCTATCTATCTATCTATCTATCTATCTATATCTATCGTTCTATCGTTCTAGCTATCGTTCTATCTATCTATCGTTCTATCTGTCCTTCTATCTATCCTTCTATCTGTCCTTCTATCTATCATATATATCATACATATATATATATATATATATATATATATATATATATTTAGTCATTCTATTTAAGTGTTCCTTCTAAAATTATATGAATTATACAAATTTCAATTAAATTTCCTTAAATTTAGATGTTAATTCAGGATTATGTTTGATATTTCAATTTAAATTAATCTTAAAAACGGTAATTGAATTGGATTTTAAAAGGTGTTGTCTGTTAATTTCTGAATGGGCATAACCCTGGTTGCTAGGGTGTTCTTGAGTCGTTGCTAGGTGGTTTCTTAAGTCAAAGGAGCCCACCCTCAAATCTCTCTGATATTCTGGTCTCTAGATATGGCATTAGTCCCTCCTTCAGTGTAAATCTGGAGTATTATTTTTAGCCAGATTCAATAGCCATAATTAGCCAGATCTTCCACAAGTAGCTGTGTGCTGATATGAGGTTGATATCATACACCTGGCCTCATATTTTCATACAGTGTCTCTTGAGTGATTTATACAAAGTGTTGTCATAACATTATATGGAGTGTGAGCAAAGTGTAAAACCTCTGTTGCCTTTTTTAAATGTATAGTTAATGTGTTTCCATTTTGGAACAATAACCTTAGCACGCGTAAGCATCCATGTTTGGCATTTGAAAAATATTGCACAAATTCATTAACTTTAGCAAAGCGTGTACATGCAGAGCAATTATGTTTTTCATAGTCTCTTCACAAACATACCTGCCTCGAAACTTACTGTCCATCAAAACGAGAAAAGTTCAACCTCTCCTACACATCACTTTCAGTCTTGCCTCGAATTACCTTCAATCAAAATATAATTTCACTAAGAATCAAGAGCAAATGTGTGTGTGGTGATGTGGACATGATGGAAATAGAGTATGTGAAGGTGAAAATTTGGGATTCAAGAAGGGAAATGTTCCTTTGAGAAAATTAACATTTAGTCTGAAATAACCGATTTGTGTGAGTGAATCATGGAAGGTATAACATAATTAAGTCATATTTATGTTTTTTTTTCCATTTGTACAATTTATGTTGTGCAATAATCTAGTTAAAAAGTGCATGATTATCACAAAACATCTGTCAGTCTAATCTGTGTAACTCATTTACTTCTGTGATGTGATTCCATTTGTACAATTTATGTTGTGCAATAATCTAGTTAAAAAGTGCATGATTATCACAAAACGTCTGTCAGTCTAATCTGTGTAACTCATTTACTTCTGTGATGTGATGTATTTCAATGCATATTCAATGAGAAAATGTGGAAGCTAAAGGTAAAGTTTGGGATCAGTTAGATTTCTGTTTTTATTTTTAAAGAAATTAAACTTTTACTTTTTACTTTTATTCAGCAAGGATGCTTTAAATTGATTCAAAATGCCAGTAATAGATTAATTGTTACAAAAGATTTCAAATAAATGCTATTCTTTAGAACTTTTCAAAAACAAAAGTATCATGCTTTCTAAAAAAAAATATTAAGCAGCACAACTGTTTTCAACATTGATAATAAGAAATGTTTCTTAAGCATCAAATCAGCATATTAGAATGATTTCTGAAGGATCATGTGACACTGAAGACTGGAGTAATGATTCAGCTTCGCATCACAGAAGTAAAATACATTAAAAAATATATTCAAATAGAAAACAGCTATTTTAAATTGTAATAATATTTCACAATATTTGTACTGTATTTTTTTATCAAATAAATGCAGCATTTGTGACCATAAGAGACTTCTTTCAAAAACATTAATCAATCTTACCAACCCCAAGCTATAACGTTGTGTTGAAAGATGGCACTGAGTACAGCAGTTGCATAAAATAATCTCTAAATAGCTGTTTGGATATGGGTGAACTTTAATAAATTGCTTTTTTCCAAAAAATAAAATAGCTTGTTTTTAGTTTCATTACATTCAATTCGGAAATTTGGAATTTCCTTATTGGAAAATTACAATAGAATGCCAACTTCCAACTGAATGGCATCAAATTTAGAGTACATAGTTGATGATATACATTCACTCAAGCCAATAAAATGTATCAGTGAGTCAAAGTTCCTTGGCACTTTTCGCTAAAGCAACCAGAATGGATGCTCATGCACCTGCAACTCACTATAAGTTGCGAGCAGCGTGATTAACCACTACCCACATATACCTGCTCAAAAGCAGCCTCCCACAGTGCCAGACTATCTCACACACACACACACACAGCACCTCTGCCCCCTCTCACTCCCTAAAGAAAGCCAAACCTCCCATCTCCCCTCTCTTCCAGAGAGAGAGAGAGAGAGCAGCATCAGGCAGCTGGGTTGCTGCAGTAATAAAGAAAGAGAATCAATAGGGCATGCAATGGAGCCAAGGTGCTGCCATTCATCATGCGTCCTCCCAAACTCCCATCATTCATCAAAGTCAATGAGCCAGCAAATAGGAAAATGACTATTTGTATCAAACACATCTGCACTCATCCACTGAGGTATTTCATTCCCATTAACTCCCATGGTAAAATACACTGAGGGTTTGTGTGCGAAGGAGGGAAGAGAGCGTTGTGTGTCTGTTTGTGTTTTCGCTTGTGTGTGCATGCGCTGTTTGCACAGGTTGCTTGTTGCGAATTATCTGCCGAGGAACACTTTTATGGCTCAGCCTCCATTTTCACTACTACAACTTTTATCTTTTAATTTTACCTCCTCGTTTTTTCTCTTCTCTTTCAAACACACATAAACACACACTGTTTGGTTATGACGGTGTGCTCTGTCTTTTATATATAAATCTCCCTCGGTGACACTAAGCTTGGTTATATTATTCCAGTCTGCTTTTTTTTTGATACCGACGCTCTATAAATTCGGTGGCGCGAGGTAAAGATGAAGGTGGCTGATGGTTCGGATGCAAATGGCAGCGCCATCATCATTATGGTGTAATACCCCATGAAATGGCGGGGATCATTACTGCAAGCACTTTATGGCCGGCGCTGAGTGGATGGGCCAACGCTGAGCGATATTTTATATGAGAGTCTGTATATATGAGTTTTATCCTCCTCTTTCGGGCTATTATTGAAGCGACGGTGTTTGCTTTGGTGGCTTGTCACGGGTAGTGATCCGTACACATCATGAATATGATATGGTTTGGTAGTATTTTGTATAACTGGCATTAATAAGACACGAGGAAGCATTATATAATGATTGATAGATGTAGATGATGCATATGGAAATGCATCATGTGTAATGTAATTAGATATATTTACAATACTATATATACTATACTGTGTAAAAAATATATATATAAAATTGAACATGAATATTAATATTGTTAATGACACAATTCATATAGCAAAACTGAAACTCTAAATATCACCTGTTTATAAATTAAACACACACACACACACATATAAAAGAGCTCATCTATTTTTGTTATATTAGAGTAATTTAATCTAACTTCATGACACTGATCACATTTAAGCATTAGGCCTACATATATATATAATATGAATGTAATATTTATATTTAATAACACTGAATAATGTTAATTTAATATTTTATATTAATACTATTAACATTATTAATAAGAGTGAAAGTTATCATGTCTTGCCTGTGTTTTTGGTTTTGTATCTTTTTTAATTATTGTTCTTTTTAATGATGTGGATAAACCTCCAAATGGCAGAGAAATCAGGAGGATAGAGGTTTACAGGAAATGTCAAGAGAAATTAATTTCACTGATAAATCAAAACACGAACAGCAGTCCTGTCACACGTCAAGTGCTGCTGGTGTGAGCAACAGCGTTAAAGCATCATGAAGTTATGACGGCCCATCAACATGTGTCTTTCACACAAACACTTGCACGCTTAAGGCAATAATAACAATAACAGTAATGCCTTCCATGAGATACTGAATATTATTTTGAACTAATTCATGCATTATCATAAGTGCAATTACAGTTAGGATTTTTGCTGTTAGAGTTAATGGAGATGTTTTTATAGAAAGCAATAATTTGCATGTCATTTACATATTTAGATTGGAAAGTTTGAAGTCACACTGGTATTCCCTATCTATCTATCTGTCTATCCGTCCATCCGTCCGTCCGTCTATCTATCGTTCTATCTGTCTGTCCGTCCGTCTGTCCTTCTATCTATCTATCTATCTGTCTATCCGTCCGTCCATCTATCTATCGTTCTATCTGTCCGTCCGTCTGTCCTTCTATCTATCTATCCGTCTATCCGTCTGTCTGTCCGTCCGTCTGTCCTTCTATCTATCTATCTATCTATCTACAGACTGTCTGTCTGTCTGTCTGTCTTTCTATCTATCTATCGTTCTATCTATTGTTATATCTATCGTTATATCTGTTGTTCTGTTTTTCTATCTATCTATCTATCTGTCTGTCTGTCTGTCTGTCTGTCTGTCTGTCTGTCGTCCCATCGTCCTATCTATCATTCTTTCTATCCTTCCATCTATTGTTCTATCTGTTGTTCTATCGTTCTATTTATTGTTCCATCAGTCGTTCTTTCTAGTTGTTGTTCTATCTATCATTCTATCGTTTTATCTGTCTATAGTATTAGCAGCAATTTTGTGTATATTTTTGTGAAAATTTGAAGTCACATTGGTATTCCTGACAGATGTCTTTCTTTCAATCCATCCATCCATTGTTCTATTGTTCTATCTATCGTTCTTTCTATCGTTCATTTGTTCTGTCTGTTGTTCTATCGTTCTATTTATTGTTACATCTATCATTCTTTCTGTCTGTTGTTCTATCTATCATTATATCTGTCTATAGTATTAGCAGCAATTTGGTGTATTGCTGCTAATCAGGAATCTGTATCCTCTCATCACTAAAGGACTATTCTAGCTGACTCTGAATGACTGAGGGACCGGGGCTACTATTTTCCTCTCTCTCTCTCTCTCTGACATCCCCCTTCGCTCGTTCTCTCCTCCTGCTCTTTTCTCCTCCTCTGTTCTTGGCTTTCTGCCCACTCTACTGCAGTTCCTCCTTCGGGAGCAGCAGGCAAAGTCACTGGCTCTAGGAACAGACCTTTCAAATTCATAAAATTCATAGGATCTTTCACAAATGGGTGAACACAATTTTCTACCAATTTCCTCATTATGCAAATATGCAAAATATCGCATTTAGGCCAATTACAGTCCCATACTGTTCCAAATCCACCAGTTCAGGCCATAATTGCAGAAACTATCAAATAATTACGCTCGCTAATTGGGAATATTTGTGACAGATAAAACAAATTCTCGCGCAAATTACATTTCATTCAAGGAACCATAGTGCGCCACTGCATTTTTATCGAAGTCTAATTTATCTTACATAATGAACTGAACTGAGTACTTGTTATCGAATTTGAACAATTCATATGTCCCTAATGTGGAATGATGAAATAAATTAGAGAGAAATTTATACAATATTTTCCTGATCTAGGCCTACTTCGAGAGGCTCCCACCGTTCAGAGGAAATCTTTCATTGCTATTACATTATGTGTCATGAATCGCAGCTCTAACTGTCGTGAAATCTGATGGAAGCTGATGGGATGTGCTTCCCTCTTTAGAGAGGCTCATCACAGCTCCCACAGCAGAGGCCGTGCCGAAATTTACTGTGAAATGCCAATGAAACAACAGGATACCCACTGATATCAGGAGGACGGAGGATAAAACATAAAGACTGCCCTCCTAAATCCAGACAAAATCTTTGTATATTATTATTTGAGTTATAATTACAACACAGTCTGTTCTCCTAAAGTGCAGCAAGAAAAGTGTTTAGGCATATGTGACCCTGGAGCACAAAACCAGTCTTCATTTTATTTTAAATAAAAATATTTGTAGCAATAGCCAAAAAACATTGTATAGGTCAAAATTATAGATTTTTATTTTATGCCAAAAATCAATAGGATATTAAGTAAAGATCATGTTCCATGAAGATATTTTGTAAATTTCCTACTGTAATAGATTTTTTTTTTGCACCCTCAGATTCCAGATTTTGGTATCTCTGCCAAATATTGTCCTATCCTAACAAACCATACATCAATGGAAAGCTTATTTATTCAGCTTTGAGGTGGTGTATAAATCTCAATTTCGAAAAATTGACCCTTATGACTGGTTTTGTGGTCCAGGGTCACATATATTTATATTTTTACACGATAATAGTCGATACATAAGTATCATACTATTGGTTGATACTTATCTATTGGTTTTATTGGTTAATGTTTTACTAAAATATTCCTATAGAATGTCATTCATATTAAAATATTATTATTATTATTATTATTATTATTATAAAAGGCATAATATATTCTCCTGAGTGCCACTGAGTTTTTGGGCATATTTATATTTTAAATCATGATAGTGGTTGATGCATAAGTAACATCACACACACACACACACACACACATATATATATATATATATATATACGTATCTATATATATACTGTATTTGTGGGCCTATATTTCTGCTGGAGGTCCTGGACATCTTGTTTATATACATGGCATCTTTAATTCTATCAAATACCAACAGATGAAAAATCAAAAAGTGACAGACTCTGTTAGAAATCTTATAATGGCCATGTTTGGATCTTCCAACCGTACAATAATCCAAAACCAAACCTTAAAAGCAACACAAAAATGGGTCACTGGGCACAAAACCAAGCTTCTGCTATGGCCATTCCAGTTCCCTGACCTGAACCCTA
>NW_015547647.1:114588-131949 GCF_001515605.1 Sinocyclocheilus anshuiensis
ACAATGCAGATTTATTTTCACAGCCTTCTTTGATCATATTTACCAAGGGTGCCAATAATTCTGACCACGACTGTATATATATTTAATAGTGTTTAATGCATAAGTAACGTTGCATAATGATATTTTGAACAAAAATATTAATTTAGTATGTCATTAACAATAATAATATGAAGAATATATTATTATAATATATTAATATTAATATATGATTATTAAAACTATTTTAGGAATATTTATATTTTTACGTCATGATAGTGGTCGATGTATAAGTAACACTGCATATTAACCTTTTTTTTTTTACAAAAAATATTAATATAGTATGTCATTCATATCAGAGTATGATTATGATGATTAAGATTATCATCATCATCATTCAAAATAATAAAACATAAAAAATATTTTTAATAGAAATATTTAAAAAGGGGCTAAAATACTATTTGTTTACTCTAAAACTCTGTGTCTTCATGTTACCTAAAGGCCAGGAAGGTCATCTGTGGAAAAGGCCGTTTATCTTGCTCACCTGTTCTAGGTCTACGTGTGTGTGATTTGTTTAATCCGTGGAAATGGTGTTGGCGCTGTAAACAAGCCGTGCGCGGAATGAGGACGGCCATCCACGCGTGGCAGCGCTGCCTATTTGTCAAAAAAATCTTCCATAAATAAATAAATACTGGGCCGGGATAGGTGATGTCTCCATTTTAAACAGGAGGGCACATGAAAGACCATCATTCAGAGGTGACTGTTTAACTCCATAAATCACGCTGATGAGGTCTGGGAACATGTATGACACCGTTTCTTTTCACACACAATCTCTTCATTTATTAAAAATTGTGCAGTGAATTTGCCTTTAGTGAAAGCCTATATTTTAGAGCCAGTATATGCATAATTAAGAAACAATTAATGCCACAAGAAGTTTTTTTTCTTTGTCATTTTTTACAAGGGAATGCATGGAGATAGGGAGGTCCTCAGATATGTCTAATGTTTAATTCAATGCCATGGTCGCTAAGCATTTTTTAATTGACAAATTAGCGCGTTCTAATATACTGGAATTTAATCCTAATTAGTTAAGCGGCTGCTCAAGGTTTGAACATTGCACCATTTATTAAGAGGTCAATTTATTATTTGTTAAGAAGGCTTTATGAAATGAAAGGGCTATTTTTCAAATCGCTCCGCCCTTTAACCGTGTCGTGCTGTTCGCTGTAGTCATTATGAATTCACTTTGATTTCAATCCCACAATAATATGGTCACTAATGGCTCTGATATTGATGCTAATTGTAAGAGTCAATATTGAGGCACAGCGGGAAACCTCAAGTCGAGTCAGGTCTGTGTTGCAACCCTACACAAACTGCTGATGTATTTCTTTATTTGCATTTCTTTTGCACAGTTTTTAAATACCTGTAAATTGAAACAATTAAGACTACATCTTTTATTTTTCCTTTTATATTTTTAAGGAAAAAAAACCAGCAGGCTGTTTAAATCAACTGCAGACAATTAACTCAACAAATAATGCATTTATATAGCTAAATTAATACATTTACAAAGCATGCCTTAGCGGATCTTACAGGCCTTTTGCATTTATTGCATTACATTCATTTTTAAATTGCAGGTAAATAAACGTATACGCTTGATCTTTGTGGACTATAAATGTCCAATTTGAGTTTATAAATGTCTGACTGAGTTTGTAGAAAGGCACTATATAAAATAAAAAAATATATCATCATCAACATTATTATTATTGCATTTTAGGTATTATTTAGAGCCCAAAATATTTGTATATTCGCATAATACAATTTAATTTACTTACAATTAAAAATGTGACATTATTATTATTATTATTATTATTTAACAACCTTTTTACAATTTTATTAATTTTTATTGTTAGAATTTTATATTATTTTATATTTATTAATTTATTTATAAAATGCTTTTTTTTATTGTAAACAGAAATTGAGTTTGTAGAAAGGTACTATATAAAATAAACATTTATTTATTTATTATTATTATTATTATAGCATTTTATGTTTTAATTTGTCCATGAGTGGGCTTAATTTTTTACTTGCAACTATTATTATTATTATTATTATTATTTATGAACCTTTTTACAATTGTATTAATTTATTATTATTTTTTTTTTATTTATTTGAAAAATTCTATATTCTCCAAAGAGCCATAAAGCAACTCAAGAATGTTATACAGCGAAAAATGGAGAACCTTTTTTATTATTATTATTTTTGAGCGTGTAAAGCAAAAACATGCATATGTCTGGTCTTATTTTATTTGTCTGGTTTACAGCAGGTTATGTTTGGATTCTCTCTCTCTCTCTCTCTTACACACACACATTTAGGGTACCAGTCCCTGGCTCCCCGTCCCCCATCCGTACACAGCGTCCTTCGGCTCTCGCAGGCGCATCATGTGCCGCCGGAGCGGACAGATGAAGAAGAGGATATTAAGTGACTCTGTCTAACATCCAGGACACAATGGCGGTGATTGATGGAGGACAAAGTGGGAACAGCAGGACGGAGGATGAGAGGGGGGCGTCCGTTGGGGGTCTCTGTTGAGATCTGGTGCGCCGTCCCCGTCCGCCGTGTTTACTCACTGATGCTCTCAACAAGACAGCCATTGACACTCGGATGGATGAATCCCGATCCGCCGCGCGGAGCCAGAGGTTAGCGGGACTGGAATATAGAGCTCCTCCACGACACGCTCCCTTCACCTAATCTTCCGGCAAAATATTTATCATTATCAATTGGGGCCTGCTCTCTGACATTAGAATAGCACGTATGGATAAACCCCAGGAGGATTATCGATCCGCCCGGCAGCAGCTTACACAGGCAGCCGTGAAAGACTCGGGGTCATACGGGACAATAAGAATAAAAGCATGGTATATCCAGCCCTCCGCTCGGGTTTATTAAGTAAAACAATGAACCAAATCACACCAGCATGACATAGACAACCCACTAAAGCCCACTCATGCTTCTGTAGGACCCCAGTGCTAAACATTTTGCTTATTTACACACTGATTTACAAGTCAAAAGTTTGGAATAAAGATTTTTTTAATGTTTTTGAAAGAAATCTTCATTATTTTGACCAAAAATACAGTAAAAACAGTAACATTTTGAAATATTACAGTTTAAAACTTTCTTCTATTATATTTTAATACGTAATTTATTCCTGTGATGCAAAGCTGAATTTTCAGCATCATTACTCCAGTCTTCAGTGTCACATGATCCTTCAGAAATCATTCTAATATGCTGATTTTCTGCTCCAGAAACATTTATTATAATAGTTGTGCTCAGTAAGATTAAAAAATGTATACTTTTATTCAGCACGTGTGCATTAATTGATCAAAATTGACAGTAAACACATTTATAATGTTATAAAAGATTCTATTTCAAATAAATGCTCTTCTTTTGAACTTTCTATTCATCAAAGAATCCTGAAATAAACATTTTCAACATTTATTATAATAAGAATCATTATTACTATATTATAATTGGGCTCAGTTAATAATTCATAATAATTGAGCAGCAAATCAGCATATTAGAATGATTTCTGAAGGATCATGTAATACTGAAGACTGGAGTAATGATGCTGAAATTTCAGTTTTGCATCACAGAAATAAATTACATTTTAAAATTATTAAAATAGAAAACATTTATTTTAAATTGCAAAAATATTTCACAATATTTCAGTTTTACCGTATTTTTGATCAAATAAATGCAGCCTTGGTGAGCAGAAGAGCATAATCTTTCAAAAACATCAAAAAGTCGGTATTGTAGAAGCTTCAAGACCGGAAGTGAGTTTATCAGATGAGGGAGGCCCCAAAATGTGCAGCTCTGGGGTTTTCCAGGACCAGGGCTGGGATCAAATAAAACGAGGTTAGTGGGTTTTTCAGGTTTTCTCTCCTGACTGAAACAGATGTAAAACCGAAATTCACATTGTGCACTGTGTATTTTTTCTCCTGTAGACCCGGTCTGGGTAGATGTCAGGTCGATATTAGAAATGTCTGTTATGTATCTGTCATATTTCCAACTTTATTCCTTCTGAAGTGGAGAGAGAGCGAGAGCGCTCTGGATGAATGGCAGCAGGTGCCAGCGGCTTCTTGCCTCCCGAGCGCTAATTGACCGACAGCGTTCATACACACATTCTCACTAATTTTACATTTGCTATTCCAGAGGGGTAACCAGGCACATCTCAAGGAATACATAGTATTTGCACTTACCGTGCAGGCCATCGATGATCTTTAAAAAAAAAAAAAAGAAGGAAATTAGCAGCTTTGTTTGATAATTAGGCCTCTAAGATTCAGACTCGTTTTTGTGCCATACACACACACACACATACACATATTTTACAAAGAAAATTCCCTTGTCTGCTTTTTTTTTTAGAATAGAAAAATTGCAACAAAGAAATCATATGTGCAAATTAGTGTCATGTACAAAGATTTTATTCTAATGCTGATTTGGTGCTCAGGAAATATTTCTTATTATCAGTGTTATCAATGTATTATCAAATACAGTTGTACTCAGTAAGATTTTATTTTTTTTTTTACTTTATTCAACAAGGACACATTGATCATAAGTATTAGAATATTTTCATTTGTAAATATGCATAACTTTATATAATTAACATTACTTGTTTAGAAAAATTATTCCCCTATCCCCGTTTTATTTTAAGCATTTTAATGAAAATAAAGTTAGAAACAAATAATACATAATACAAAAATACATAAATCTTCAATGTGGCTCACACACACATTTTGTTACATTTTTATGGATTTAGTAGTAAGTATATAGGGAAAATAAAAAAGGTGGCATTACAGCCCTTGCCATCTGCTTAATTCAATTCTAATTTATTTGTATAGCGCTTTTCACAATACACATTGTTTCAAAGCAGCTTTACAGAAAATGCATGCGTCTACGTTACAATTTATAGTGATCTGTTATCAGATATGCCTAGTCTTGATAAGTATATTTTTTTTCCTTGTAGATGATAAATAGTAATATATTATATATCAAACTAACCAAGAACCTGCTGATTAAGAAGATACCAGTTCTGTAATTTAACATGCATTAGCATTAATACAAATCAAATCATAAATTAGAAGTTAAAATTCTGTTTTTAATCTTGTAAACCCTTCATATTTTCACATATACTTCTACTATCACCTCAAGATGGTGATGCTTGTGCATGATAGTTTACAGTCTTTTGTAGTGCACATTTTATCAATACGAAGGGTATAAAAGAGAGCCAGCGGTGGTGTTCGGAACCAGATGCACATCGCTGCTTTGTTTTATGTATAGGCTAATTCGAATCCAAACGCGGAGAAGAGCGAGTACATCAGTAAATGAATTAGCAACTATTGGGTTTATGTGATCAAATATACTGTCTGGTATGACAGACATTCTTCATGCTTTTGAACACTGATTTACATTATTAAATGTTTAATTGAATATTAGAAAGGGGGGCTTTGTTGAAAGCAACTGGAGTTCACACACACACACACACTGCTTTTGAAAACTCCAAAGTCATCCAGTTTGCTCTAATCACCACAATTAGTCCTGAATTATCACCGGACTCTGACAGACGTTCCTTGTAACTCTCTTTTATTTCCAGGCAGCGCTAATCAGCCGCTCTCATTACTGATGCTGATTAAACTGCAAATTAGCCAGCAGTGGCCCCGTTCAGCCTACCCGCGACTCGCTCAATATCAATTAGGCCCAGCAGCTTGTCTGCGGCTCTCTGGGCGCTTCCAAATGCTTGATAGTGCCACTTATTAGTTTGGAAAACTAGGAAAATACCAATAATCAACGAGTCAGAGAAAGAAGAAGAGGGAAAGCAAGAAAAACGGCTCTTTTTTTTTATGCTAACTTTCAGCTCGGGGGCCAGTTTTAGGAGCGTGTGCATGAGGGCCGGATGATAACAACGGCTGTCATCTCAGACCGGAGCACGGGTGGCCCCTTATCAGGGTGTCAGCGGGGAAGAAAAATGTATTAGACAAGGTGATATCTAGGCTTTTTGAAGTCACTTTTAGATATAATGAATCACATTAAAGCGTGACAAATCTGAAATCCTACATCATTAGGTCGTTCCGGTAGCAGTGCGAATGAATACGTATTTTTTCTCTCCTTCTAACCTCCTGGAACCAGAGTTAATGATGGTTTATTTTATTTATTTATTTCATTAAAGAGAAATCATCTAATAAGCCCGCAATTATTTTCCTCTGGTCCCTTGTAAAAAGTGTCCAAGCGATAAAAGCGAACATAAAATGCTGGGAATTCAGAAGCCCGATGGTTTGGTTTCCTATTAAGCACGGTAATTTGTGAATGAACGGCGTAGAAGCTGGAATCACAGTAAATGATTATTGCAGTAAACAATATCAATGGCGAGTATACAGCTCAATTGCAGCAGCTTTGTGGAAATTTTCAGTGTATTGGATTGCATTTAATTCACCATTCCCCTCTGATCAAAGAGTCTGAACACCATTTTAGCTCTTGGCCAGTGAATAATATCTGCTATCTAGACTAAATCTGTACTAAAGAACTGACAATGTGCAGTTGTATTTCAGGAAGCTATTTCTACCTGACCTTTGACCTTAGATTTGTTTCATATTAAATACTATTTTTGACTTTGAATGAAACAACTGCTCCGGGTGTGTGTTCACAGTGTGTGTGTGTTCACTGCTGTGTGTGTGCACTTTGGATGGGTTAAATGCAGAGCACTAATTCCGAGTATGGGTCACCATACTTGGCCACATGTCACGTCACTTTCACTAAAAAAACAAGTTCATTTAGATGTTATTGCATAAATCACATTTTAAAATGATATCTCCATATGTTTTTCATGTAGCAGCAGATAGAATCAGCACGTCATATTTGCATAACATCAACATTACATGACACTATTGTCTTCAGTAGAGCTACTTTACAGCTGAAATTGAAGTTGTTTCATAATTAATTAATTTTGCAATAAATAACACTGTTGCTTTGCTGATTATTACTGTAAAGCTGCTTTGGAACATGTATTGCGTAAAGCACTATATAAATAAATGTGGCTTGACTTGATTACATTGCTTTTGATGTTTTTAAATAGCATAAGATAGATTAACTATTTAAAAATACAGCTATAACCGCCACTGATGTGGTTGAACAATATGGGCTTAAACTGACCAATTATTTAATTTACATTTGGTTATTCAAATAGAATAGAATAGAATAGATCTGTATTTCGTTGGAGGGAAAAGTAGTTTGTATAGTGAGAATAGCAGAGCTACATACCTTGTTTTTAACGTAAGTGCGGGCACGGCCATTTGTAGCTTGAATGTGCGGAGCTTCCGGTGTCATTGGCTTAGTTATTTTTAGCTATACAAAAACAGTCCGTTATGCTGCTTAATATTGAAAGCTTGTATTTGTTGTCATATTACTTTAATTTATTATCTTAATCATTAACATACTGGTTTGTAGCGCTTTTGCCGTTTACTGCAGTTTGTTATTCTTCTAGACATTTATCGGAAGTCTCGCACATTCACAGGAAATAGCTTACTTGCAAAACAGTCTAAAAGGTGAACATTTCCCACAGGCGTAATATATTTACATGAACATAAATTTACATAGACATGTATACTATTATTTCTATTATTTGTTAATTTTTATGATAGAAAATGCGGTTCTTCTGGTTTCTAATGGACCGGAGGCCAGTGCAAGGGCGTTTTGTCCTGATGGCATCCTCTCCTTTTGCTACACTTGACCCTTTTTATGATCAATAACCGTAAATGTGTCGATTTAGCGATGTGATCATGAATCACGCGCGTCTCAATCTTCACCGGACAGTACTGCAGTCTCTCTGGGTTACCCGGGTGACGGAGACCGGCGTCTGCTCGTGAGCTCCGGCGGTGATGACATTCATCATTCCCGGCGCGATGTCTACAGTTTGACAACTCCTGACACGTGTGACATATCTCACTTTACCTGCTCCGGTCTAAAACATTACCTCCGGCAATCGAGGTGTCTATGATGTCCACTCTGCTTCCAGTGGAGGTGAGGAGTAGATCACACAGAGCCCAACAGAAGAGCGCTGACCGAAACAACCGAAGCATTTTCAACAACAACAATATACAATGTAAACATTTATAATGAATGTATTCTGTTTTGGAAGGACGTAGTATTGGGTTTTATTGAGTATGAACAATCTAAAAGGAAACAGTTTTATGTAGTGAATCTGATTTTGCTTCTTGCAAAATTTCACATCCACAAATGCAAATATTCAAACTCTAGACCTCTCTTCTTTGTTTTTATAAAAGATTTTGAGTTTAATCCAGTTGTCTAAGAACAAAAAAAGCCTTAAAAACTTTATCTATCTGTAACTCTTTTCCTATCTTTAATGACATGTAAATCTCAATTTTATTCTTTCAGTTTGTAATGTATTAACAACCCCCTTTTCCTTTTTTTTTTCCTGTTCTCTTTTTTTTTGTTTGTTTCTACTTTATTTTTTGTTATTATTGTTTATCATTTTTATGTTAATGGTTGTATTATTCTATGTGTACTATTCTTGATTTTTGAGCATTAATAAAAAAAATTAAAAAACAATATACAATGTACAATAATAATAACTATAACTATTCTTAATTAACTAACCAACATAGAACTTATTTGTCCACTAAATAATAATGATAGGCTAATATGATTATAACATATGTATTGGCCTAATAATATCTAAAATAATTACAATAAGAATAATATAAACATTTTTAGAAAATGTTTATAATATAACAATTTTATTAATTATATATAATTAATTAAATGAATCATTATTAAATCATTATAATATTTATTATTATTATTATTAATTAACGGATAACTTATCTGTTCCATAATAATAATAATATGATTATAATATTATAAAATGTATAATAACATAATAATAATATAAAATTATAAAATATATTATAATTTTATTAATATTAATTATTTATAGTTAATAATAATAATTATTATTATTAATTATTATTAATTAAATTATTAATTATTAAATTATAAATAATTTACATTTTTGTAATATTTTTTATTACTTTGAATTTAGTATAATTATCAAAAATGAAGAAAAATAAGTTTAAAATTAAAATTAATGTTCCATAAGTTTTACCATCAAATCTATGAATCATTTCAAGGGTCACACAGTGTGATGTGTTGTCAGATGTGCCCAGCTCTGGTCATAGTGCACTTGTGGGCTGGCACAGGAAGGAACTTGTGCTAACTTGCAGAGGAAGCAGCTGCAGGGAATGTTATTTTATTATTTATAGTTAATAATAATTATTATTATTATTAATTAATTATTATTAATTAACTAACTAACAGAGCATGTATCTGTCCACTAACTATTATTATTATTATTATTATGAAAATAGTCTGTTGTATATTATTACTTATTTTAAAGCCTAACCCACAAAACCAATCATTAAGTTCCTAAAAACTGTAATAGCAGCTGTAGGCCTATAATATAATTTAAGCTGCAATTAATGGGTCTGTTAAATGCTACATGTGATTTACATATTAAAGTTTTTTTTTTTAATCAGACTCCTTGATAATCAGCAGTAAAAGAACAAAGATTAAGAAAAACATTATACCCTGTGATACCATGGTATTGAATGATTACTGTATTCATATACTGTGACATTTGCATTATACTTTTACTTTGTTGTTGTTGTTAACGGATTTTTCATTATAACCCTTTATAGTTAAACAGCCTATATACCGGTAAATGACATTATAACGTAGTGAAAATAAATAAAGAAACAAAATACATTAGCTTTTTGAGTTGATCTTTGAACCGTCACGCGCTCTGCTTCATCTGCGCATGCGCACATTTCTGCTGCGTAGTGTCTGTGCTAACAAGCTGATATCGGCTGCTCGCTTCTGTTACTATAAGCATATTTATCCGCGTTTTCTTCCGTTTGCACTATTCCACACAACCCGGACAATGGCGGATCCAAGAATACGGCAAATAAAAATCAAGACCGGTGTGGTTAAACGGTAAGAAGACTGAGTAATCTTATTTTTTAAGTGTATTAATGTCAGCAGAATAAGGCCGCGGATTCACCGCGCCCCTCCAGGGGCATACGCCGCAGCTGAGTGTCCTCATTAGGCAGAAGCTGTAAATACAGCCCGGTGCTCTGACAGCTGCTGTAGCATTGTCCGGATGCTGAATACCGCAGTCACTTTCAGTGCTTGAAAGCTGATGTTGTGCAACTCATAAGTGTTATTTGTTCATTTATATTTGTTTACGAGTCCAACAAAAGTAGACAAAAATTAGGGATTGAATGAAGAATTTGAGGCTGTGTTGATGCCACATGCAATAGATATTTTTATACTCTGTCATAAGTATAAAAAGGACTATAATTAAAGATGATCAAGAATTACGTAATCTGATCTTATTTGTTTAGTTGTAATTGATTATTTAATAAGTGTATGTTGTTATTGACGTATGTATTTGTGTAGTACAGAATAGTTATATATACGTTTGTTTAATGTATATTAGGTGTGTGTGTGTGTGTGTGTGTGTGTGTGTGTGTGTGTGTGTGTGTGTGTGTGTGGCTCAAACACTAGACGTCCCATTTTGGTGTACGCATCAAATTAAATTTACATAAGGGGGTTTTATATAAATATATTAAATGCTAGCATCTACTGTTTCTAACTTTTGTGGAAATAAAATGTCAAAATACGAATGAAATAGTGTTCCATTGTCATTCAGCGTAACAAATATATGTAAAACAACATGCTTAATTTGACCTGTATTTATCAAAATATATAAAAGAATAAGTGATCATACTAAATTTTATTATATTTTAAATTATTAAAATGTTCTTGCTCACATAGGGTTAAAAACTAGTGGATTGAAGGATCGTGGCAAAGATTTGTAAAGATTTAAAATTATAATGAAAGATGATTTGGGACTGCACTGTGATCCTTAAATAGAGTTTTTTTAATGTCATCATATATATATATATATATATATATATATAATCACAGAACTGGCTTTACTGACGAGATGCGCATGACAATCACATGCGATTTATCGTGCAGCTCTAAGTTTGTTTGTTGATCACAAAGTACAAAGTAGATGAG
This sequence comes from Sinocyclocheilus anshuiensis, assembly GCF_001515605.1. Lineage (NCBI taxonomy): Eukaryota > Metazoa > Chordata > Actinopteri > Cypriniformes > Cyprinidae > Sinocyclocheilus > Sinocyclocheilus anshuiensis. Next base: position 125,704 of record NW_015547647.1, read on the forward strand.
GAAAACTAGGATACCGGGTGTATTCAAAGCGCCGCCATTACTGTCTACAGTGCGTGGAATGGTGCGCTATGATTGGTTGAGCGGATATATCGCATTCTGCAGAGAAGGGAGACTGGCGTTTGTCACGGTTTGGAAAGAAAGAGAGAAAACATGACAGAATAACTCGGCGGATATCGCATTTTGCGTAAAATAAAAAATGGTCTTTATCGCGTTTTGGAACCAAACTCTTCATATATATATATATATATAATACATATTTTGGGTTTATTTGATATTTTTTCTTTATTTTTGAATTTAGCATGAAAGTACAAACTTTATAGCATCAGATATGACCTGTGACCTACATATGATCTCATTGACATTGATTATATTTGATCTGTACAACTGACAGTCCCCAGTAAGACCAGGACCTTAGAAGCGCTTAACGAATGTTAGACTGGTATTAAAGTTGGTCATTTGTGTTCTGCGAGTGTCTCAGATCTTGCCTAATCCTCTCCTCACCCCTCCTTTTCTCTTCTTAATCCCCACCTGACTGCTGTTTGCATTGATTGACCAGATGAGGGCCTGATTGAGATGGGCCTGTTTGATAGGGCTGGTAATGGAAGTGTGGGAATGATTCTCAGTGGGATTGAGAAGGAGAGAGGGTTAGGAAACAACCCTATATATATATATATATATATGTGAAGAGTTTGGTTCCAAAACACTATAAATTTGGATTAATTTGAGTAAAAATGTGTTTTCTTTACCAAGAAATTGGCTAAATGAAAACCATATTTTCTGTTTCAAACTTTCACATAGCATCTTTAGGTTATAATAACATTAAAAATTCAAATCCAGATTTTTTGACTAGTGCTATATGCTGTATTAACAAAAACATAAATGGCATTAATAAAAACACTTACACTGACAAGCTATGCAATATCGCGTTCATAATCAAATGCAACTCATCTGCGATTATGAACAGGATATTGCATAGCTTGTCAGTGATCTACGGCTCTGTGTATCCATCTGAAAGCACGTGATGGAGATTTACTATTAATCACAGAACTGGCTTTACTGACGAGATGCGCATGACAATCACATGCATTTGATATTTTTTCTTTATTTTTGAATTTAGCATGAAAGTACAAACTTTATAGCATCAGATATGACCTGTGACCTACATATGATCTCATTGACATTGATTATATTTGATCTGTACAACTGACAGTCCCCAGTAAGACCAGGACCTTAGAAGCGCTTAACGAATGTTAGACTGGTATTAAAGTTGGTCATTTGTGTTCTGCGAGTGTCTCAGATCTTGCCTAATCCTCTCCTCACCCCTCCTTTTCTCTTCTTAATCCCCACCTGACTGCTGTTTGCATTGATTGACCAGATGAGGGCCTGATTGAGATGGGCCTGTTTGATAGGGCTGGTAATGGAAGTGTGGGAATGATTCTCAGTGGGATTGAGAAGGAGAGAGGGTTAGGAAACAACTTGCACACCATGCCAACACAGGAGACAACATAGTAATAAGCCGCGCCACGATAAGAACTGAACGCTTGGCCTGTCAAACTCAGCTGATGTTCACATGAGGGACCAATCACTTCTAGGTGTCTGAATTTATTTATGTTGAATTTTGCTTATTGCATGGGCACTGTTGGTGTCGATTGATGGTTTTATGATGGAACATTCCCGCTGTCAGGCCCAGCGATGACAGACACATTGTTCGTGTCTCTCAGACATGTTTCTTCTGGATTTCCCATCTGTTTTTTGCCCTCTATATGGACAGTCCAGCCTTCGTATCGATTAGAGCAGTGCGAGTTGCTTTGTTTTCTTTCAGCTGAGTCTTTAGGTTCTATAGATTTGTCTCAGAATTCTCTCCCCATGCGAGCACAGGCCTCTGTGGTTCACTCAGACTAGGCCTTCTTGGCTCCAGGTCAGATAATTGATTTTGTCCACCTTTGAACGCTGTATTGCTGAATTGCATTTCTTCATTTGTCAGACCTGTGAGGTGTGGGCTGCTTGATGGTCTCATGGTTTACACATTTTAAGTCTGTTTGTATGTTTGCACTAGCTTCAGTTTATATCTTCACCTGCTCTGGGTCCATGGGTGTTCATTTTTGTTCTGTATGGTCAAGTAGCACAAGTCTTGTCCTCTCGTTAAATCGTAAAAGGACATTCCCAGAAGTGCCTGTGTGGCAAATCAAATATGATTATATTTTATTTAAATATTTTTGTTTCTTCTTATTTTCTTGTATCAGTAATGTACATTAGGTTGTTTGTATTTGTTACATTTTCTGTTATTTTGTTAATGTTTATTGCATTATTTTATGAGTTCACATATTTTACATGAAGTTTATCATGTGTTTTTTTATTTTACTTCTTGTATTATGGTGGTAACCAGTACATTTTAAGGTACAACACAGATTTTGAAATATGCTGACATTGTGTAATAACTGAAACACTGTCAATGCATTTTTAAGGTGAATTTCTGGCAACCAGAGCTGTTGTTTTTTTAATTGTAAACTCACCAGGATATTTTTACAGTGTGGTAATTTTGCAATATAAATTAAGTGGCATTTTTATCATGATTATTCCAGTGTTTCTGGCACTGCTATTTTCTGTGAACGTTTTGTATTTCAGATTCAGACCACACTGTTGTGCAAATATTGATGCTGCAAGACAGTTTTAAATCACATATTGTAAAGTGGTCATCCTTTCCACCAATGACGTTTGTTGTTCTTGCCCTGTTTGGTGATGCAGGGCTATGAAGAGTTATCCTGAGGTGACGTGTCAACATGCTGTAAGACCTGGTGCTGTAGTACATGTGGGTGCTTGTAATGTCAGTTAATTACACTTTCAGGTCAAGCTCCTCTCATACTGCTACATCCCTGAACTTCACGTCTTCAAACACCTCCAGGGAATTCCTGAAATGCCCTATGAAGTGGTCAAGATCTCATGCCAACTCAATAGTGTTCTCTGCTCAATTTGAAGCATTTAGTCAAACCGTCTTGCAAAATATCAGAATTTTTGTCCTGTAAAGAAATGAAAGAAATAGATGAGCTATTTTTACATAATTTTCTCTTCATCTTTGCTTTGAAATGGGATGGTGTTGATCTAAACGAACTGCCTGCTAATCCCACATCTTGTTGTCTTCTTCTCCGTCTTCCACCGTCTCCCTTCTACCATATTCTTTTCTTCTTCTTTTTGGTGATGTATTCCAGTCAGTGTTTTCTGGCCTAGCTCAGAGAATGCACTTAATAAAATGACAGACGTAATTTGCTTTTGTCACCGGGTCTTGTCGCCGGCCCGCCGCCTCAAAAATACAGTATTAGAGGGGAGAGAATGTGTGTGTCGAGTCTAATTCTTTTCTCTATTTTCCAGAGATGCTTTTTCCATTAAGCTGAAGGAAGCAGCCCTGGCAGCCCCATTTACAGCTGCCCAGCTCCGCCCCTGCTATAAGCAGCTCCCACATCACCCTGCAGAAACAAGAAATTAACATCAGCATGACACTTTTTCATTAGCCTGTCTCTCACTTTTATTAGAATTATGCTACACCCCGATCTTTCCACCCCTCCGGCTTCCTCGGTGGTTGCACCCCCTCTCCTTTTACTGTGGTCTCATTTTTGCGTGCGTGTCAGAGAAAGCCTTACCTTGAGCATATGTTGAGAATTGCACCAGGGTGTCGTGATTGAAGCCTGTTAAAACCGGCGTAATTGATGTAAAATATGACATATTGTCACAGGCGGAGACGAATCTGGCAGTATGTTTGATTAATGGAGAAGTGTCTTGCGCTCTCTCTCTCTTTCTCTGACTAACACACACACACACGGCTGATTTTATGAAAAATGAATTCCGCAATGCCATGTCGTCCCGACAAGCGAGCAGGCCGCAGACGGAAAGCAGCTATTAGCTAGAATCATTATCAATAGTGATATTTTCAAACTCCATTATGGCAATCGGGCTGCGAATTTATTCAGTGCATTTAATTCATTTGGCCATAATTGATAAATAATCAAAATGTATCAATGTACTCGCTCTACGTTTTCACTAACAATCAAGCAAAAGTGGCCCATTTGCCACCTGACTTGGTCCAAATTAGGGACTAAATTGATGATCAATTAATCAGGGGCAGTACAGTGTCTTTGTGAGTGTGTGCAAGTGATGCCATTAAAAGACAGATTAGCGTAGCGATCAGGAAGTAGCTGATGCAGTTTAGCGGCTAACAAGAATGCAGCTTTTCTGAGATTGACAGTAGATAATCATTAAGGAAGAGGAAAAAGACGAGAATTGGGAAGGATGTGTTTACAGTAGGATACAGTAGAATATATAGGTCTATATACAGTAGAATATATAGTAGAGTATATATTCTATATATATAGAATATATATGGGTTGAAATTTTGTGGGGAATCTTACAGAGGTGTGTTAACATCTTGCATTTGTTTGTGTGTTTTACCATTTCATGTTGTTTCAATTAAGTAGTGTTCAAAAATGTAGGGTTGTTAAGATTTAAGATTATTAATATTTTATGCTCACCAAAGCAGCATTTTTTTAAATAAAAAATGCTGTAAAAATAGTACTGTTGTAAAATAATACATTTTAAAATAACTATTTTCTTTTGGAATAAACTGGAATAAATGCAATTTATTCTTTTAATGTAAAGCTGAATTTTCAGCATAATAACTCCAGTCTTCAGTGTCACATGATCCTTCAGAAACCATTCTAATATGCTGATTTGCTGCTCAAGAAACATTTCTTATTTTCAGTGTTGAAAACAGCTGTGCTGCTTAATATTTTAGCAGAAACAGAGGTAAAATTTTTTCCCCAGGATGAAAAGAAAATTCAAAAGAACAGAACTTATTTGAAATAGAAACATTATAAATGTCTTTACTGTCACTTTTGATCGGTTTAATGCATCCTTGCTTTGATAAAAGTATTAATTTCTTTAAAAAAAAAAAAAGAAAGTCTTAATGACCCCAAACTTTTAAACATGTCGTGTATTTTGCTTAATTTACACAACATTGTCTACATCTTAGTTGTCATCTTTATGTTGTATTATGTATATATCAACTTTATTAAACTATAATTGCAATGTTTTTATTTATGTAAAATGCAGTAAAAAAAGAATGATTAGTAATGTGAAACTTCAAGACATATGAAGTTGGTTCTCTGATTTTGGGCCCTTAAAAGTGGTGTATTTGTCTTTTGAGAGATCTGCAAGTTAGCTAGTTATTTGACTTCATGGCGGTAAATTCTTGACAGCATCAGTTAGACAAATAAGTATTTAATTTTTTTTTTTAGTAAAACTCACTTCTCGCTATCCATTCTCATTCTTGTGTCTCTCTGTCTCTCTCAGTTTGGCCAAAGAGGAGGTGTTGTACATAAAGGAGGCAAAGCAGCAGGAAGAGAAGATTGAGCGTCTCAAGGCAGAGGCAGGAGATGAGTATGTAATCAAGAAACAGGTAAGAAGAATAAACTACCTGAAACAACACCTGCCCTGTTGAGAAACCTGATGAGACTCACTCATTTAAAGGACTATGTTTGTGTGTGTGTATGTTTGTGACTGACAGCACAGTTCATAGTGAATCATATGAGATTATTGGGGGGGAATTTTTTTTGGTGGCTTTATGTGTGAGGTATTCTATGTGTCAACAACAAAAAACATAAGGCGCCCTAGATAAACTCATGATGTTAAATATTCCACTGAAGTAAAGAATCACTCGCATCACTAACATCACATTTGCTTAAAGTTTATTATAATACAGTTACCAAAAAAGATACCAGCACATATACATATCCATAACTAGAGGTCGACCGATGTATCGGTTTTGCCGATTAATCGGCAACTATCGGTTATCGACAAAAATCCATGCCGATAGTTTTCCGGGTTGCGTCCATTGCTGGAGCGGCTGAGAAGGGTCTGCTGTCATTACACAGTGCGAGAGCGGCCTCTAGTGGTTGTAATCACTGACAGCACGTGCTATTTGTTTAGACACGTGATACTGCACGCTGAACAGAGCGGGAAACTTCAGACGCGGATTTAAATGCAGCCGACAGAAAATCCTGCCGCGCCACAGAGCGCCATTCACATAGTTTTCCTTTAAATTACATAATATTGGTCCCGAATCATTGTTAATGTACATGATGAATTGTGTATTGTGCATTTTCAGCAAAACGTTTGTCTTTCTGTGGCTCTAATAAAGTCTGTGTGCTTCATTTATAGAGCTATAATATAGGTCGCGCTTTCTCTTTCCGTTTGCTC
>NW_015547647.1:132190-146515 GCF_001515605.1 Sinocyclocheilus anshuiensis
TGTGGTCCAACCTAGCTATCGGTATCGGCAAAATCCACTATCGGTCGACCTCTATCCATAACATAACCCTCTCCACTTACAAAGGGGATTAGGTAGAATTAAGAGGACAAAGTCTGTGCCTGCAGTTACAGATATAAAACCTGGTGAAGTAGACTGCGGCGACCAGACGGCGGCCACACAAATATCACCACTAGAAATCCCACTGAACCAAGCCCAGGAGGAGGCCATTCCTCTGGTGGAGTGGGCCCTCACACCTATAGGGCACTGCAAGCCTTCTGAAGCGTAAGTCATGGCTATAGCATCCACTATCCTGTCTCTGCTTGTCTCAGTTTGAGGACGACTCTACAGTCGTTGCACTGCAAGCCCGCTGAGGCGTAAGCCAAGGCTATAGCATCCACTATCAAGTGAGTCTGCTTTGTAACCGGCAGCACTTTAGAGCGGCCTCAGAAGCACACAAAGAGCTGCTCTGAGTATCTAAACCGGCCAGAGCGTAGGGGTTTGCGATATATATCGTCTGCGATAATATCGTAATTGTTGTTTTAACGATGTGCGATTTGACATTATCGAGTATTTTGGAGTGGATTGGGACCCTGCTCACCATCTGGATTGGGGAGCACAAGAAGGGTGATGACTTGTGCTCTAAACGGAGTGGAGAGCACTTTTAGCACAAAGCCGTGTCTCGGTTTGAGGACGACTCTACAGTCGGTAGGCCTAAACTCAAGACAGGAAGCACTGACTGACAGTGCTTGCACGTCACCCACTTGCTTGACAGACGCTAAAGCCAAAAGGAGGGCATCGATTAACACGCGCCGAGTAGGGGGCGTGCCACGTCCTGGTGAGTTCCTCGTGAACTGCCGGCAGGAACGGAGTGTGCCGTTGGCGGTGTGACATTTGCAGCAATGTCGCTGGAAATTTGCTCAGAAATTTGCTCTTAGATGTGCCAGATGGCTGCAGGGGAAGGCTTTTATAGAGCCGAATTATACAGAGGTCGGCTCCTCCCCTTTTGACAGGTTGAAGCGCCATTGTTTTGTGCAGCTACACGAAAGTGAATAAATCAGGTTTCAGTATCAGAGTAAGAAGGAGTTTCCCCATAAGCGTGTCAAGGCAATGGGAGAGACCGTTCGAAAGGGAACTGAACGCTACACTGCCGGTACCAGTCGGTTGTTCTGTTGTGTTAAAGAAATTGCTTTGGTAAGGGTGAAAGAGACAGAGCTGATTCAGTATGGCAGCGCTGTGGGTGAAATCAGGGTGAGTTTTAATGAGTTTTAATGTGCTGATGCAAAATTAATGATGTTATGTAACTTTAGAGGAGTTTTGTAATTAACAACACATGCTGCTAATTTAGAGGTTCTCAAGGAGTAGTGGCCCATGTTCTCTCTCTCTCTTCATTCTCTTCACCTTCTATCTGGAGTGAATGCATATATAGCTGTTTTAAAGGACTAGTTCACACAAAATGTACAATTCTGACATGATTTACTCATCTTCATATCTGATGACAGTTGTACATGTTTTAGATATTGAGTAATAACTTACCAATAACTTACAAACTCACTCAACAAGGACTTTAGCGTTTTCCAGTGAGCTCCTTCAAATACTTAATGAAGTAATACAGACACACAAAATGCTCTCTGAGAGTAAGAGAGAAGTTCTGGGTTTTCTGAATGATGTTTTTATGTGAATAGTCTTCTTTTTGTTTTGTTATAGTACAGAGCCAGTAAAATCTCTTAAACTTGTCTTTAACAGATGGAGGTGTTGCAAGAGTCAAGAATGATGATCCCTGACTGCCATCGTCGTTTAGCCATGGCCCACGCTGACCTGCAACAACTGTTGGTGAGAATATGAAACGCACAGTGTTTCAGGTGTTGACCTACCCGTCAGGTTTGAACTCGGCAGCACAATTTAGTTACCCAAAAATTAAAATTTGCTCAAAATGCCATCCAAGATGTAGATGAGGTGTTTTCATTATCAGAACAAATTTGGAGATTTAGCATTACCTCACTTGTTCACCAGTGGATCCTCTGCAGTGAATGGGTGCCGTCAGAATGAGAGTCCTAACAGCTGATAAAAACATCACAATAATCCTCAAGTAATCCACACCACTCCAGTCCACCAATTAATCTACCAACATGTTTGTTTAGAACTGTTTTGGACTATTTTCACTTGTAAATGGTGCTTGATCTGTGCATATTTCTCTCTTGATTCCGACAAGGTGATTTTTTTCACTGGAGTTTGAAGTTAAAATCCTTTTAATGATGGATTTGTTTCTTAAAAACGCGCAGCTTTTTTCTTCCCATGATGTTAATTGATGGGCTGGAGTGGTGTGGATTACTTGTGTAATGTTTTTATCAGCTCTTTACACTCTCATTCTGACGGCACCCATTCACTGCAGAGGATCCATTGGTGAGCAAGTGATGGAATGCTAAATTTCTCCAAAACTGTTCAGATGACGTGACAAACTCATCTACATCTTGGATGGCCAGAAGTTGAGTTTGGATAGAAAGGTTATTCATAGTCTGAATATTGACAGTACAGGAGGAAATTTTTGTGTCCAAGCATCTCCCAGGTGTTCGGATCAGTGCTAAGCACAAGACACCATGACATTGCAGGTTTATGTGTGTGAGAAAGATGTCTGTTTGTGAGAGATGTACAGGGGAGACAGTGTGCCATCCGCTTCCTGTTTGTTGGCGTTTAGAGGAAGTAGAGGATTACAGGGGTCACATTAATTAACAGCAAACGAAGCTGATTGCACAGGTGCTTTTCAAACAGCTTGCTGCGAACAGCCCCTGTTTGTGTTTCAATAAAAATGCATCATATACCCTCTACATTTTTGTGTCAGAGTAAAACATACCATCAGCCACAGCAGCAGCTCAGTGAGGCTACACACACACACACACACACAGTCCTGTGCTGCACTCATTCAGTTCATTAGTAATGTTGTCACGGCAATGGCCTTTATAGAAACCATCGTCGATCGATTAGCATTGATATGACCTACTACTCTCACTGCCTCCATTACATTTTCTCACTGTGTTACGTGTGTGTTTGTTTGTCTGTGGGGCTTGTGTGTGTGTGATTATCTGACAGGTTTACTGAGTGGATTAGCTGTTTTTGGTGAGGTAGTTGGTCTCTTTCATTGTGTTACTGTGATCTGATTTACTAACTCCAACTGGATGGAAAGCTCCCACTCTGTAGACTTCAGGTTTGAATTTATTTAGTCATTTAAAGGCAGTTAAAAACCAAGATGGTTGTGAATGTAAGTGTAAATATTTTGATAAATGTTTTTATATTGACTAAAATGATGCAGTGGATCTTGAAATCTGAGGTTTGGTATTATCCAATTACATTTATATGATTCATGATTTAAAAAAAACACATTGTGATCTTAAAATATATCAGTATTTTGGATAAGAAACAAATGTGTAATAGGTATAGTTGTAATTATGATCAGTTCATTAAATTCTGTAACCAATGCTTTGAATGTATTGTAAATTACTAGGGTTGTAAGATGCATCACTTTCTTCATGTTATTTGTTAATTATTCATATTTTTAATTAACCAAATATTACTCGCACTCATTAAGACTCCAGATTGGGTACAGACGATGACTTGAAATCATTTTTATTTTCAGGAAACAGAAGAGGAACTGGCTGAAATGGAAGAATACAAGGAGGCCAGAACTGTTTTAGATTCAGTCAAGCTGGAAGGATGATGGACACGAACTAATAAACACCCACAGACGCTAATGTACACACTGACATCCCAAGTGTCCATTCCATTTGTTCTGACCTGTTTAGTGTTTCAGAAGCAATGCGATGTTTACTGATTGCTTATGTTTGCATTTCAAAGATTTTTGTATTGATTCATAATTTAATGACACCATTTTCTTCCTAGCATTCTGTGATCAAATGCATACTATCATGAAATAAAGTTTCTTTTTACTATTTCAAACCCTTCTGTTTTTTGTTTTCTTCATGCGCCTAGTTATTATTGAATACTGACATTTTTTGTTCAGCTCTATATCTTCAGTTCATTATAGTATGTTACTTTTTTAGATTAGACCTTCACCTGCTGGGAAGGGAACAATTGTCACGCGTCTTTGAATTCATGTAAGCATTTCACATTTATTCCTGCTGCAGGTATGTGTGACTACATAAAGCTGAATTAATGTGTAAAACACTGGCCTTGTGTTTTGATATAAGATGCCATATGCTTCCCTTCTCATAGGACTGCAGTAATTAATGCAGAATTTGAACCTGGATGTCAGTCACGTGGACAGGCTTTGCTTTCCTGCATGCAGAGGGAGACCGGTATAGCATGAAAAACTAGCATATGATGAGAATATATTTCCAGCTCTCCTGAAAAGACACTGACCTCCGCTGGCAGATTCTCTCATGCAAGCACGTGCCCACGGCTGCAGTTCGCCTGCACACATGCTTTGACCTAGTTGCTGGATATTTTGCAGTTTTAATATAATTCCATCATTTGAATTCTGGGTGTATTTTGTAGGCTATGAATGTCTGCCATTTCATATTAGGTAATGGAGGGCCTGTTTCTGATCCCCTGGTAGCGATTGCATCAAGCTTTTCCCATGTCTCTCAGATATTGTAATCAACATTGTCAAGGTAAATGGAGAAATTTCCTTCGCAATAACTTACTGCTTTCTTCAATGCATTTGATATCACATAGTTCAGATTTTTTTTTACAGAACTATGTGATGTCAAATGCAGGGGGCAACTCTTCAGTAGTCTGTATGGTTATGTATTGTTTTCTGTTTAAAGTGCCCCAAAAACTATTTGGACAGTCAAACCTAAACATGAGTGAATGTTGTTGCATTCAATAACAAAATAAAACATAATAGATAAGGTAATCAAACCAAGTGGCATTTATTTGTTTAAGAAAAGATGGCATAATCACAGTTTTCAAGCAAGACATTTAATAATTTTATGTTTTCGTAAAATGATAGATAAGACTATTTAAATAAAGACAAATATATATATATATATATTTGTAATTATTTATTGCACATGAGGTGTTTTTGGTTGCATGTTATTTTTTTGACCTTTTTTTGTGTGTGGTTGTTCATAGGCTCATATGTAAAAATAAAAAAGATACTTGAGGCACCATTTTGGCTCTCTGAAGAACTTCTAGGAACCCTAGAAGGGTCCTTAAATATATCCATATCTTTCTATATTTGCAGGTATACAACGCAAATATCTTTTTCTGTAGGCATGTCCCAGTAGCGTTGCACTGTTGTGATTAGGAGTTGTTTAAATGCTGTCCTTTTCAATGGGTGTTTCCTCACTGAAACAGATCATTGAATGGATTTCTGTCAGGTTCATCCCGCAATCGCGTTTCTTCTTAAATCTATATAGTTCCGCCTAATTCGGTGTGTTATAAAATGTGTTTCGGGGTTTTTTTGAAAGCCGAAGGAGCAGATGAATTCGGGTTCCATTTGGCTTGGTCTTCATTCTACATATTTCGATAATTATCGGGTTCACCCCGAAGCCTCATTATAGCGCTAATGAGGCGCCGCCACTCCGTGACACCCAACCGCTCCATCTCGTTAAGGAAATCGCTCTTCAATGCTGATTATTTTATTTGGAGCCATAATTATATTTCTTTCGGATAAATCACGGTCTAATCGAGTCCGTTCGGAGGGCAGAGCCTAATTGGAGCATGAGATGCGGCGGCGGGCGCGCGCGACCGGAGGAACCAGAGCACCTGATGGATTTGGGGGGAGGAGGGATTCTTCATCATCACCCCCTCCTCCTCTTCCTCCTCCTCCTCCAGCTAAAACACAACCGCTTATTACCTTTAATCCCCCCGACTGTCACCGCATCACCTGCACGAAACAAGAATCTAATTTGTTAAACTGGCATTTCTGCAGATGGACGATCGATTTTCTCTTTAGAATTCTCTAATTGAGTGAATATAGACTCTATAGTGGAACTGCATGTGCGGAGAAAGAGGGCGTTATGCTGCACGTGTGTGGGTGTGGAGCCGGTTTTGTCTGTTGTGTGGACCGAATGTCCCCCACACGGACAGCAAGACCTAAAATCACTAAAAAGGTTTTAATGGAAATCTGAAAATGCAGAAAGGTTTGTGAGAACTAGATCAGTGTATGAGAAGTCAGTGAAGCAACAAATGTGTGTATTTACGTGTCATTAGAAGTCAAATAGCCGAAAATGTACCACATAAAGTGGCTAATTTAATAAAATATTTTCCGTAAAATTAATACTTATGATAATAATATAGTTTATGTAATAAAATTCTATATTATTTATAATATATTTGATATTGAATAAAAAATTGAAGTCAGTGGGAATATAAATATGCTAAGTTTTTATTTATTTCATTTTATTATTTTTCAAATCTAGCCATATATATTATTATTATGATGATGATGATTATTATTATTATTATTATGGGGATATAGTTTTCCCAAAATAGTAAAGCTGTATTTTAATAGCAGTAGTACTCTAGTTATTGTAAATAAGTTGCTTTAACAATTACGCAATTAAATGCGATTATGCCACATTTTGGAGGCAGAATAGCTGAAAATGTGTACAGACGTTGGATAAATCTGACAAAACTTCCTTTAACCGCCCTGAAGGAAAGAGTAGTAAACACAGAAAAACTTTGTTACCACTTAATGTTTAATGCGAAAAGATGACTGAGAAGTTTTGGATGCTTTTATATGGTTGTTTTATTTTATAGTTATCAGAAAATATTTAGAAAAGTAAATCATTCCTTTGTTATAATCTATTATATCATCATATAATCTATAATAATATAACATATATTTTTTTAATATATAAAAAAAATAGTAATATAAAAATGCTTCCTTTTGTCTGTATTTATTATTGGCATTGAATTGACGCGTGAGTAAACGTGTCTGTGTGTTGGTGGAGAAGGAAAATCATGTATGTGTGGAAATGTGTCCTACATGTCAGCGCGCCATGTGGGACAGATGTGATGATGGATATGAAGGCCATGAGATGGTGAGTCAAACAAAAGGCTCTCTGAAAATCCCTCCACAATGAGGAGTGAGGGAGCAAAATCCTCTCAGCTCCAGACCGAGTTCAGAATTACATTTGTTTTTCTTGTGATTTTATTAAAAGTCACTCCTCGCCTCCAGAGCGCGTGAACATGTCTACTTTCCACTCAGATGCGCCGCATTAACTTGCAGGGCGCGCCCTGCGCGCAAAGGACTTATAAAATACCTTTTATCTTAGAAAATGAGTAAATATTATAAATGTGTTGTTACTACTACTACTACTATTGTTATTATTATTATTATAAAGACATTAAATATTATGTATATTAAAGTTAGAAAAAAATAGTATTACTGTTATAACTGTTAAATGTTTTGCGAGGTTAGTGCATTGTGTAGTAAACGTATGTTTGTTTTAACTTCACATTAATTTATCCATAGATAATAATATGCATAGACTTGTTATTAAAGACGTTACATATTATATCTATTAAAGTTATAATATGGTATTATTACTGTTTTAACTGTTTGTTTTAACTTCACACTCATTTATCCATAGGAGCATTTGCCAAATGTTTTGAACATCTTTGAATTTATCATTTGATTTTATAGTTTTTAGTGCATTAAATCTGTTTTTTTGAAGGAAAACGTGGAAAAATTACTTTCAGTTATTTGGGAAAAATCTCTGATTCGATGTTGTCCTAATTGTTTGGTGATACAATTACAAATGTTATTAGTGGTTATATATTATATATTTACATTATTAGTTGTGTTTTGTGTGCATGTTGTGTACACCATACAGTAAATATTATTATTATTTCCATTATTAATTGCTAAATTACAGTACTGTGTAGTCGTGGTACTGCTGGTCGTACAAGGTTTTTTTTTAATTTTTTTTTTTATATATGTATACTGTATATGTGTGTGTGTGTGTGTGTGTGTGTGTGTGTGTTGATTCCTGAACTTTAGCTGTGATCACCACCTTCTGCTGCAGCTCAGAGGACCTAGATATTATTATTATTTTTTTCATTACTGGTGAGGTCAGGAAACAGTTGTGTATCCCCCTCAAATGCATTTAATAAAATGTTTTGCTTCGCTTCGCCTTTCACAAATAAAGCTTGAAATCCCCTTGCTGGATGCAGGCCGGGTATTGGTGTACAGAAATTCAATCTGTACATTTTGTACATTGAGGTAAACCGACGGAATGAATTGCATTAGAGCAAGCCAATGTATTTCCAGCCAGCCAGTTTTCAGCCCTTGCTCCGTTTGTGTGCAACAATCTAAAACTTATTTATTAAAGAAGGGGAAAAAACACTTAATCCTATGCACACAAAAAAACCCTCTTACAGCCGAATAAAGACAAAAGCAAGCAGTAAGAGGATAGAAGAATGTTAATTGAGGGTCACAGCTTGCACACTATATTTGTTCATATTTTATGAAGTGCACGGCAGCCCTTCACTCATATGTCCCCTGAAAGCATCGTTAGGCGTCTGTCGCACTTTTAGTCCGTTAAATATGACCGTGTGCCTCCAGAAGAGTGATTCACTTCTGTTTGTGCAGCTATAAAAGGATCGAGCAATATGAAAAGTCGTAAAATGAAGCGCGCTATCAATCACGCAGAACAATGTAATGATTTCAAATGATCGTTATTGTTGATGCAGCTGATTTTTTCTTGCTATGATACACGAGGAAAAATGCAATTGTGAACAGCGAATAGTAAAAGTGTTCGTTCATGCATGTGAATAATTTCCGTCTTAAAATTATCCGAATCGTACACTCTTAAAAAAAAAATAAAGGTTGCTCTTAGAACCTGAAATTGTCATTGGAGAAGATGATTTTCGAATCTGTAAACGAATGGATCTTAAAAGTCTATAATTCTCGTTTGATGTCTCCAAAGAAGCATATAAACAGCTCTAGTTGGAGTTGTTTGAATAGAACAAGCGAAGAACCTTTATTTTTAAGCGTGTAGAATAAAAGGATTACAACTCCAGCAAGAGAAAACAACACAACCGCGTTCGATTTATATTTACGTCTCTGGTTTAAAGCCACATCCACATCCCAATTCAAAAAGCCCCAGTCTATTTCCTGGCCAAAAGCAAACTGTGAGATGAACACAAACCCGAGATCTTCCATTACGCGCCCGGTGCCTCGTTCGCCTTCTCTGACATTTCGGATATCAAAACGCAGCGCAAGAACAATTGTTTCCAAATTGAATCCGCACTCTCTTGCTTTCCTCATTTTCAGCGAGGCATATACGTTTCCCCGGCGAGTCAAGAGTCGCATCTGACCCGGCGTCTGGAAGCGAGCGCTCTTGTTCTTACCAGCAGATTGGTGGCTTGTCAAAAAAGCGTTGAAAGTTTGTCGCTCGGACGCGTCCTTTGTGCGCGCTGAAAAGACACCATTCACTCTTGCAAATAAAGGAGTTCTTCAAACCATCCCACTGACATCTGCTTAGAGTCTTGTTTGCGCTGGTTGTCTGATATTTTTCACCGGCTCCGTGTGTGACAAAAGCTATTGTGTTAATTGGTGTAAATGCAAGTTCGTTTATGGGTGTTTAGACGGGCTGCACTGGCACTCGAGTGATCTTTGCATGAAATAAATCAAGTTAATTTAGGGCAATTGGATGAAAAATCAATGCAACGAATACAATTTGTCAGCGTAGAGTGTTTAAAGTCTAAATGTATCTATTTTGGTGCGAAAGTCCTCGCACTCCCCCTTTGCTTTGGTGGGGGTTTCCCTGTGTCTGCGCGCATCAGCCCTGGAAGCACATTTCTGACTCTGACTTTCCACCGAATTATGCACCTAATTTGCTCACATATCATTTACTCCAAGTTCCTCCCGCCGTGACAGTCGGGCCTAAACACTACTAAATCAGCCCTAATTTATACTGATCTCGCTAATAATCGTAATAAAAAGCTTATAGATTTGGCACTAATTACATAAAAGCCTAATGATGTTGAAAATTACCCTGGTTTGAGATATAGGGCTAATCTAAACTTTGTTGTTGGCTGCCCCGGGGTACTAGAAACATTAGAAGAGGTTCACTTCGTCTCCAAAAGGCGAGAGTTGGACATGGCACGACACGAAGGCCTTTTTTCCACGAGGAAACGCGAAATGATCACTAACGATTAAGTGACAAAAATGGAAAATCTCGGGGAACGTTATAATTAAAACGCGAAACTTTTTTTTTTGGAACTAATGGACGCGCATAAAAACCAAGCAAATGAGTCCATATCATAAAGAGAGCACTGTTTGATCGTTTAGTCCAGTAATAAACTTCGGGAAGCCATTACTAAACCATATGGCTTTGATAAGGATGACACGTTTATATAACAATACTTTAATTCTCTGTTTCTCCTCAAATAATCAGGGCCCCATCAATGATTCTGGCATCACGCTCAATTAAACCAGTTCTGAGGGAGTTTCTCGAAGAGCTTTCTGAAGGAGGTCATTTTAAAGGTTATAATTTGGGGATCAAAAAACGAGGAGAAATGAACTTGGGAGGGCAGCAAGAGAGTCTCTCGCGCATCTGACACCTCCAGGCTTCAACGCTGATTGGCTCTCATTTGAAGGAGCTCATGGGTTCATTCAACTATTAAGCGCCTCCCAGTTCCTCTAAAGGACATTATAATGCAAGGGACCTCCTTTTTTAACCACAAACCGAATTTGCTTTCATTTAGGCCATATATATTTTTTAAATAGTTTAAAGTCATAGAGATTTTTTTGGGAAAGCATTTCGCCCTGGAGCGGTGCGCGATGCTTTCGCACGCCGACCTGCTGGATGCTCGCCTCGGTGAGTTATCAACGCCAAACTCCGGTCTGCAACTCTACTGTAAGCTGGAGCACTCTTCTCATCTAATTCAAGCAGAGAGAATTGACAATTTGTCTCTTATTTTATCTTAATTCGATTTAAGCGAGCTAATTCATTGGAAAAGTAATCATTATTATTATATTACGCAGTAATTTGATTTAGTCGTTTTCCAAGATATTGAGGGGAATCGAATGGAATTAGATTTTTTTTTAAAAGATGACATTGTTGTGAGCTAGTTTTTCACCATTATTTGCATTTTATGGCTGTAATGACAAATAGCAAATTGTAGTTTTTGCATACGAATTGTGCTTGCTGTGACAGTCTAGAAAAAGTATTTTCTGCACTAATACTTCTCTCTTTTTCAGCAATGCTTGGTGTTGATTTTGAGCTCACTCAGCTTTGACCTGTTTTCTCTGCTTCAGGGATGAAGGATGCCGCGGCCGAGCTTCTGGGTCACAGGGAGGCATTGAAATGCAGGCTGGGCGGCGGCGGAACTGACCCGGGCCACCCCGGAGAACTCGCCCCGGTCTCCGATGCAGTGGAAGGGGCCACCCTTCTCCCCGGAGACGATATCAACAGTGCTGGATCCAATCCGCCGGGTGTAGCGGTGAACAGTAAGGATCAGGAGAAGCAACAGCAGCAGCAACAGAACCCCAGCCAGTCCGGCGGCCCGCAGGAGCTGGAACGCAGCTTCGCCAAAACTCACTATCCGGACATCTTCATGCGCGAGGAGCTCGCCCTCCGGATCGCCCTGACGGAATCACGAGTGCAGGTGAGTCCGGTGGAGTCTGATCAGCACAGGTTTCGGATTGTTTCATTAATATTATTATTGCTGTATCGTCATTTACATTGTATTAATTCTGTACAATATATATATATATATATATATATATATATATATGATATTTTCATAAAATATTATGCGTTGTTGTAGGCTGAAATTATTATGTTTGAAATGAAAAAGAGAAATCGATACATCTAAAGCACTAGATAATTATTATTATTATTACTCGGATTATATTTTCTATAAAATGCATTCCCAAAGAATATTTAGGTAGATAATTTAGCTAGATATTTATTATAAAGGTTCCTCCCCCCGCCCCAAATACTAATGTTGATTATTAAAAATACGAAGTCTAAGAGATAACGAAATGAAAACGCTTTATATTTTAATTTGAAGAAGACCAGCCTATTTTTATTATAAAGAGAATTCGCATTTCTGTTTGTTTGCATGAGTTTGTCGATAGAACATTAGCACAAAAATCCTTGCCTAAAAATACTATAATAGTTTATGAAAACGCTCTTAAATGTGATGAAAACATCTCCGAACGAGCTCTGTCGTCAATAAAACAATGAAAATAAATTAATTATAGCCTAAATAATGTCTACAAAACTGTTACATTCATATTAATATTCAGTGTAAACATCCATGGTGTTTTAAATGAGACACCATGTCCTGTTTATTATTTTTTATTATTAGTAGCATATTTTCTCAATTTGTTTCATAGTTTAAAATAACACAACAGTATATGTATCCCAATCTCACGAATCTCTTGCTTTATTATTGTAAAATTGTGTTTATTGCCTCCGTAAAGCTTTAAGCACTACCATCATATAGGTTTTATTTATTTTGTTTTAGTGTTATAATTAGTATTATTGTTATTGCTGTTACAGATTTCTAGGCCTATTTGTATTCAGGTTATGTTTCTATAGCAATGTTCTTGGCTCTTGAAAGTGCGCCCATTTAAACGCAGCGCGCTTTTCATGATTATTTTATTGTTCAGGTCATCTTCCTTTTACAATACCATTATTGGTTATCTTAGCCATTGGAGCAGACCGATATCTTAATCGCTTTTATAAGATGATGACTCTTGCGGCTGCTGTGATTGGTGGTCAGGCGCAAATGCAGCGGTAAATGAACCCGCGAGACAAATGTAGGACGCAACGAGCTCGCGCGGCATTCCAGCGCTATCTCTGTGATCTATAGAGGCTCATTATAAATGTATAGCTTTTGAGTTGATAGTGCAATAAAACCAAGACCATTATTATTAACCAATTTCAGAATTATTTATAACTTAACAGGCTTATTAAGCTCAATGCGTAAGACTATTCTGCGTAAAATAATAACCATCATAATGAGCAGGCTTGAGACTCTGTCCGAACCATTTTATTTACATAAAAAAATAAATGAGTGACATGCTGACCGCGCGGTGATCTTCTGCAACAGCACACTAGGTTTGTTGCATGAATGTTTCGCGCTCTCATGAAATAGGTCTGTCAGTGTGCACGACTTAATGGCGAGTCTTTTTTAATGGTATGAGAAATTGCATTTTTTTTATCCTCTGAAGTGTAATGCATTTGAGGCCGGATTTCACGGCTGGCTGCGTGGAGTGGGATTCGGGGATCTAATATGAACCCCTCCACATTTTTTCTCCCCTTTTCGTTAGGTCAAAATCTGCTCGTTAATCATTGTGAGCGCGCCTGATATCTCTATAAACCTGAAGGACCTCGGGAAATAAACACCGTGTGAGCCTTTTACGGCCCAGTGTGGGCCTTTTTATGCCCTGGTGTTGTAAAATCGAGCACATAATAATGCGGAGTCTAAATATTATGATTCCTTATTTAAAACAGCATTATTAGCGCCATTTTGTGATGTCGAGACGTTTATCAAGGAAAGAAGCAAAAGAAAAACAAACAAAATATTAAAATAAAAACAATGTTAGCTATACAGACAAAAGTGGTAACCTGCAATCTCTATTTCTAACTAATTTAGTTTTGTTTGTACACTGAAAAAATAGCGTAGGAACAATCGTCACTGAGAAATTGCTAGTAAATTTCACTATTAATTACAAAGAAACGCCAAGTACACATTGAATAAAACATGCTAATTTAAAATCGAAAAAACAAAATAGTATTTTCTTGTAAACCTTACTCCAATAATCAGTTCTAACCCTACAGTGTACATTATTTAGGTTGATTCAGTGATGTTAAATAATATTTTTGAACTTGAATGAAACTAGTTAATTGAGATGTTACCAATTGTGTTACTATTTTTTCAGTGTAGTTTTTAAAAATGTATTTTGATGTCACTAATAGCATGCAAACAAACAAATAATGCATCAGAATAATATTTTTTTCCCTGCCGTGTTAAGTGTAGGTTATTTTTGTGCAGCTTATCTTTTTGTGCATCTATATTTTTTGTGCAACATAGATTTTTGTGTATCTGTATTTCTTTAGAAATATAACAAAGAAACCAAAACATTGGTTCTTAAGAATCTGTAATGTGACATCAAGAAAGTGTGGGTCTTGTTTAAACACGCACACACGTTTGTTTTACTATACTTGTGAGGACTTTCATAGACTTCTATTGTTTTTATACTGACCTATCAATATTTTCTATCCCCTCACCCTAACTCTACCCCTATCCCTCACAGAAACCTTTTTGCATTTTTACATTTTAAGATAAACTTAATTTAGCAAAAATTAAGCAAATTAGCAAAACAACGCCCCCCCCCCCCCC
>NW_015547647.1:146652-150515 GCF_001515605.1 Sinocyclocheilus anshuiensis
AGTGTTTATTTTATAATGCGTATTTACCTATTGTCTGCTTATTTTATTGTAGTGAACACAAATGATAATAACAAAAACAAACACATAATCGTAGTCACACAACATTTTTCATTGAGCAATATTGGACGCCATGTTATACTGCTTTTTTATTAAACGTTTTAAATGCACACTTTTACATCTATTCTAATGCAATGTAAGCATTTCTGACAGCTCTTTTTGTTCCCTCTGCTTGCAGGTTTGGTTTCAGAACCGACGCGCCAAATGGAAGAAGCGCAAGAAGACCACCAACGTGTTTCGCGCTCCGGGCACTTTGCTGCCTACACACCACGGCCTACCGCAGTTCCCCTCCGCCATGGGCGACAGCCTGTGCTCCTTTCACGCTAATGACACCCGCTGGGCGGCGGCCGGGATGCCGGGAGTCTCACAGCTGCAGTTACCGCCCTCCCTAGGCCGACAACAAGCCATGGCACAGTCTCTATCCCAGTGCAGCCTGGGCGCCGGACCGCCACACAACTCCATGAGCCTGTCCAACATGTCCTCCAACGGTTCCGGCCTCCAGTCCCACCTCTACCAACCCACCTTCCCCGGTATGGTGCCCGCGTCGCTCTCTGGTCCCACCAACGTGACCGGCTCGCCTCAGCTGTGTAGCTCCCCGGACACTGACGTCTGGAGAGGGACGAGCATCGCGTCCCTGCGCCGCAAAGCGCTCGAGCACACAGTGTCCATGAGTTTCACCTAATACTTTGACGTGGTTCACCTCCTGTTTCTCATCCACCCATCATTACTGGCCCAGTGACGCACACGGAAGTCAGAGGATACGACTGTCCTCTAGTAAACAGGAACTGTGCGCACCTGATGGAAATAAAACCTAAAGCATCATAGCCTGAAAAAAAAGACATTTATTTATTACGTCCTGTTTCTTTTTTATTTATTAGCACTTTCTTTTTGCAAATTCAAAATGTCAGCAACCTGGACAGTAAACAATCTGCACATTTGAAATGTATTCGTTTGCATTTGAGAAACAAGGCGAGAGACGGTGCACTCGTTTTTATTGTTATTATCATCATTATTATTATGGAAGAAATCGTTCAAATTTTAGGACTGTTTTATGAATCGGTGGAGGAGAGAAAGGAAAATATCTCAAAAAGAATTCAGATTCTTGACTGCATGAGCCGACCAAGGTAAACAACAACACAACAACGGGGAAATGTCATTTAAGCGAGAAGTATGAATTTGTTATATGCTGTTATATAGGATGTTTTGTGTAGATAAAGCATTCTTAACTTGTTCCCATTCAGCCAGTTTGTGATATGTTCTAAGTTCATGTATGTGCTTATACCAATATAAATTTCTTAAATGTTTGATCTTCTTAACGGCTGTTTTGTTTTCTGAACATGTTTATAACGATTGAATGTAAATTAACGAATAAATTCATTTTCAATATGTCATTATTTGACACCTCGCATCTTCTGTTATTCTTGGGGAAACATAGATCTTGACTGGTAATACTTGTATTACTATTATATGCATATATATATATATATATATATATATGTGTGTGTGTGTGTGTGTGTGTTTAACAAACCCCTAATATCCATTCATAACATTTTTATAAAAAAAATTCACATGTATTTATAATCATTTTAATGTACACGAACTACAGATCTGCATTATATAATATCTGCTAATGGCTTATTAGCTATTATTGAAAATGATTATTAAGTGTTATCAAATCAAGTCATTATCTCTCCCAACACTACATTGTTCTTCTCGTTTGGAGATGTTGCAGGGGTTGGCATTTACTCGCTCTCTGATTGGCTCTCGGGCTCTTGGCATCATGACCTCATAGAAGAGAAATCAGGGCTCAGCCAAATACAATCAAGAGCGCGCCATCTCTGACTGTCTTCCAGACCACTGCGATAATAATACAATCATGTATATATGGCACAATGACTGCTGGATGAAATCAGAATTCAAACATCCATAACGCAAAAATACAAATAAAATTAAGAGATTTAAAAAAAAAAATGATCGAGACACTTTTTTTGTCTTTATTGAGCTACGTAGGCTATATGAACACTTAAATATATATGTAGCTTAATAATAATAATAATTCCAAATAACAGGTCATCATACCTGATGATGATAATAATAATAATAATTATTATTATTATGTAAGAGAAGGGATTGATTTAATTCCCCAAGACGCATATTTATGCTGATGTATATTGGAATTATCTGCATGAATTTAATTAATTAAATTTGGTTATTAAATCATAATGCAAGAACGCTGTTACTCGCGTTTATAGCTATGAGAAGATGTCAGATCTTCAGTTATACATTGTGGCCCAAATTAGCCTATATGAGGTTAAAAGCGATGACATGAGGCATTGCATATTATGGGCTATTATCAACACTGCCTGAGCTCTGCAATCATCCAGTTATTGTTTAAAAATCAAGAATCATATTTATAAAACGGATATGGTTGTACTGCTTGTTTGAACGTGTAATAGTGAGGAGGCAGGTAGTATTTGTGAGCGCGCGCGTCTAAAAGAGAGATCAGGTGATATGTACGGATGTGCTCCTTGCAAACAGATGCGAGATGATATTACATAAATATTATAATTTGTCTCAGTACCTGCCGGGTTAATTAGTTTGTGGAAATGCGAAGGCCGTTCCTCGTTAGCTAATTTGTCACACGCTGACGAGAGAGGCGAACGTTGACCCTCCACAATGCATTGCGCGAGAGAGCCGAGGGGAGCCTGCTTACCTCCAATCCATCTCCCGCAAATAAATGAAATCAGTCAATAAAGCATCGGAGGGTGAATATAGCTCTCTCTGTCTAAGTTATGAATGAGAACTCATTAATTTTCCAGGCCTAAAATGTGTGCGCGCTTGTGTGAACGTATGTGTAGCTATGTGTGTGTGTGTGTGTGTGTGAGAGAGAGAGAGACTACAGGCATGCAGTAATGAGAGAGCGAGTATAAAGCTGAGGTTATAGGGTTACATGCTAGAATGAAAACATTAAGACATCATTAAAAACATGCAGCAAATATTCTCCATAACAGATTACACATATGCTTGCATGGAAGACATGTAGGCTAAGTCTTCTTTCAGAAGGTTGCAGAAGTCTTGCCACTAAAAAATCACCTAAAATTTGCAGTGCTGTGTGGTTTCCTTAAATACAATATATTACGTTCAGCAAATCACATATCCAAACAGGAAAACAATATAAAAACTGGAATAGCCCATACTCTTCCCCTTTCTGAATTATTCCGTAAGTATAGGTACTATGCATATACAGGGGCGGCGCCAGAGAATTTTGAACGCAGGTGCTGAGGGGGTGCTAGATCATTGACAGGGAGCTGGGCAATTCAGGGCTCCAGACTCATTCTTCCCACTGGTCGCTCTTTTGCGACTAACTTTCTCAGTTGGTTGCACAAAAAAAACAAAAGTGTTGCATTTATAATTTTGTTCAGTGTAGTTATATGGAAACAAAAAGTGGTTAACATTCAACTCGTTCTTTTTCATCAGTAGTATTATTTGTGATTTGAATTTTGTGAATGAGAGTTCCTCTTTTGCTATGTTATAAGCTGGGCTTCGGATGCTTTCACTTTCGATTTCGCGATCTTGTCACGTTTTACAAGAAAACATAGGCTAATTGGCTGTTTTGCTTACATCTATACACCTTTCACTTTTTAAGACTAAAACAAAAGATGGATTCATTGTTATTTTTAATTAAAAAGCACAACAACAATAAAACAGTAACATATAATGACAAACTAGTTTACAAAACGTTTATTAACAAAAACGAATAAGATGAGGCATGGCATACACCACATGCTGTATTATATACCGACTAA
>NW_015547647.1:150788-152535 GCF_001515605.1 Sinocyclocheilus anshuiensis
GTGCCAGATGCCATCGAATGTGAGCATTTGCCCACTCAAGTCGGTTACGACGAGGAACTGCAGTCAGGTCGAGACCCCGATGAGTACGACGAGCATGCAGATGAGCTTCCTTGAGACGGTTTCTGACAGTTTGTGCAGAAATTCTTTGGTTATGCAAAGCGATTGTTGCAGCAGCTGTCCGGGTGGCTGGTCTCAGACGATCTTGGAGGTGAAGATACTGGATGTGGAGGTCCTGGGCTGGTGTGGTTACACGTGGTCTGTGGTTGTGAGGCCGGTTGGATGTACTGTCAAATTCTCTGAAACGCCTTTGGAGATGGCTTATGGTAGAGAAATGAACATTCAATTCACGGGCAACAGCTCTGGTGGACATTCCTGCAGTCAGCATGCCAATTGCACGCTCCCTCAAAACTCGCGACATCTGTGGCATTGTGCTGTGTGATAAAACTGCACATTTTAGAGTGGCCTTTTATTGTGGCCAGCCTAAGGCACACCTGTGCAATAATCATGCTGTCTAATCAGTATCTTGATATGCCACACCTGTGAGGTGGATGGATTATCTCGGCAAAGGAAGAAGTGCTCACTAACACAGATTTAGACAGATTTGTGAACAATATTTGAGAGAAATAGGCCTTTTGTGTACATAGAAAAAGTCTTAGATCTTTGAGTTCAGCTCATGAAAAATGGGGGCAAAAACAAAAGTGTTGCATTTATAATTTTGTTCAGTGTAGTTATATGGAAACAAAAAGTGGTTAACATTCAACTCGTTCTTTTTCATCAGTAGTATTATTTGTGATTTGAATTTTGTGAATGAGAGTTCCTCTTTTGCTATGTTATAAGCTGGGCTTCGGATGCTTTCACTTTCGATTTCGCGATCTTGTCACGTTTTACAAGAAAACATAGGCTAATTGGCTGTTTTGCTTACATCTATACACCTTTCACTTTTTAAGACTAAAACAAAAGATGGATTCATTGTTATTTTTAATTAAAAAGCACAACAATAAAACCGTAAGATACAATGACAAACTAACTTACAAAACGTTTATTAACAAAAACGAATAAGACGAGTCACGAGGCATGGCATACACCACATGCTGTAGCCTATTATATAATGACTAATAAATTAGAACGTTTAGCAAACACTGAGGAATCAAAAAAATAATAATTTAAGAGAGCCTCCATAGCATAACGTGAGGTAAACAGCAAAGATAAGCTTTTCAAAATGAAAACAAAAAGAAAAGTAAAACTAAACTTGCTGCCGGTGACAGTGCTTGCATGCACTGTCAATTCAATATAACGAGCGACTAGTTGACTAGAAAAATCTTTAGTCGGGGGCAGGCCTACTTAGCACAAGGAAGCGCTCCATTTTTAAAATAAAATACTATAATGACATTACGAAAAGTGGGACAGCTGCAAATCACGTCGTTATTGCATTGCACGAGTTATGCATGCGTAAGGAGTCAAATGTTTTTTTTTTTTTTGTTTTCATAATTATTAAATACAATAGGCTATAGCATGTATATAATTGATTCCAGGAAAAAATCTGTGGGGGTGCTTTTGTCTTTCTTGGGGGTGCTGAAGCACCTGCTAGCCCCTCCCTAGCGCCGCCCATGTGCATATATTATGCAACCTGCAAACATGCCAGCGTACTGGGTAATGTATCCCACAATGCAATAAGCTCAACTTGAATGTCCATTTACAGTGTGATGAATGAAATTAACTTAATATCAACATCAAATTCATGTTCGGG
>NW_015547647.1:153693-155787 GCF_001515605.1 Sinocyclocheilus anshuiensis
TTTTTTTTTTGCTGTCGTGGCAATGAGAAGCAACAAAAAAACAGTTGTTTTATCACAGCTGAAAAATAAAGTATGTATGTTCTTTATAATATGAATATAGGCAATTTGACTGAAAATCGGACATACTACTTCTGCCAAGTTATGTGACTCCGTAAAATGTCCATCGAATGCGCACTCCAGAATTTTGGCCGAAGTAGTAGGTCATCCGGTTACTTTTTTTGCCTCCTGTTTTTTTTTTTTTTAAATGCTATCACTGCATCTGAAATCAAATACTTCCCTACTATATGCAAAAAACTATGCCAAAAACGTAGTATGTCTGAATTCACAGTATTCAAAAAACAAAGTACCCGGATAACTTACTACTTCCACTCGAATTCGGAAGTGCACATTCGACAGACACTTTACTATCCCATGGGGCCACGGGAGAGGATTTATGAAAGGCGACACTGGTTGATCACGTGATAGTAACAATATGACGGATGCAGAATGTCTGAATTTCATACCATATTCAGATTATATAGAACATACTTTTTGAATGTTCGCAAAGTAAGTTAAAATTCAGTATATTCAGACAGTATGCGATTTTGGACGCACCTATGAATTCGGGGATACTACATCTTACATAGGGACAGTCAGAGTAAAAAAGAAATAATATTCTTGATAATATAGCAGGAGCCATGTTTAATTCCTTTTCTAATACATAAAATTATTACTTTTATTATCAGTAGGGATAAAAACAAATATAGTTAATTCAAATTAATGTTTTTGTGTGTGTATGTGTGGTTGTTTAGCATTTTCTGAAGAAAATTTGTCTCCACCATGATGGCGTGTTGTAGGTGGTTGCCAGGGTGTTGCTATGCGGTTGCTATTGTGTTCATGGTTGCTAGAGAATTGCTTGTTGGTTTCTAGGAAGTTAGGCTCATGCTATTTTCAAAAATGCACATGCAACAGTGATACAGTGTCTAGATCTGCACCTGCATTTGCTTGGTAGGTGAAAAACATACACACTACACACAAATCCCCTGAAGTGCTGCTGTAGTTTGTGTGTGTATAAAGCAGAATTTAGTGTGTGAGTAATACAGGAGGACAGGGTTGTGTGTTGCTCATAAACGAGTTTGTCTTCTCTACTCCGTCTCTGTATGGGAAAGCCTTATTGAACATCACATGCATTCCCCCGACAGTTTATAGCTGAAATCAGCACCTTTTAGAATAACCATCTATTCTGCTCTCGCCGGATGGACAGAAGCAGAGAGAGGAGAGAGAGCAGGACGATCTTCCTTGTGTCCTGTTCTCTCTCTGAACTGAGAACAGATTTCATTGAGTCTGAAAATAGAGGGTATTTCACTGTTCGTGTCTGACATGATACCACTATAATGACCAGATGCTGTGTGTTTTATATATTTGTGAACATAAAATTTAAGTGCTGCATTGAAATCCCCCTTCTTTTTTTTATTATTTTTCTTTTCTATAAGTTTCTGCAAGTATGTGGCAATTCAAATGCATTCAGACTTTGTTTTGTATATAAAAATCATACTTTTTCAATAATAAAATTAAAAAAATGTCATGACTTTGTGAAAATGTTCACCCTTCAAAATCAAACCTACAGTGATGATGTCATTAATATTTGCATATGAATAAAGGCCTGTTCACACCAAGGCTTTTAAAGGATTAGTTCACTTCTGAATTCAGATTTCCTCATAATTTTCTCACCCCCATGTCATCCAAGATGTTCATGTCTTTCTTTCTTCAGTCGAAAAGAAATTAAGGTTTTTGAGGAAAACATTCCAGGGTTTTTCTCTATATAGTGGACTTCAGTGGGGTTCACTGGGTGGAAGGTCCAAATTGCAGCTTCAAAATGTTCTACACGATCCCAGACGAGGAACAAGGGTCTTATCTAGCGAAACGATCGGTCATTTAAAAAAAAAAAAAAGTACAATTTATATACTTTTTAAGCTCAAACGCTCTTCTTGTCTAATTCTGCGTGAACTCTGTGCATTCCGGTTCATGACAGTTAGGGTATATCAAAAAACTCCCATCTAATGTTCTCCTCCAACTTCAAAATCGTTCTAAATCGTCCTACATCGCTGTTTTACC
>NW_015547647.1:155954-163637 GCF_001515605.1 Sinocyclocheilus anshuiensis
TCCTTGTCTGGGATCGTGTAGAACGCTTTGAAGCTGCACTGAAGCTGCAATTTGGACCTTCCACCCAGTGAACCCCACTGAAGTCCACTATATAGAGAAAAACCCTGGAATGTTTTCCTCAAAAACCTTAATTTCTTTTCGACTGAAGAAAGAAAGACATGAACATCTTGAATGACATGGGGGTGAGTAAATTATGAGGAAATTTTAATTCAGAAGTGAACTAATCCTTTTAACTAACTAACTATAGACCTTATGCACAAGAGGCACAAGCATGCAGCCATAGAAAATGGACTTGAATTAGATGAAGTAGATTTACTTATTGTACAGTTAACAAAAGTTATCATGAGCATTGTAATGTTTGAAGCGGATATCATAACAAATGTCAGCAGACCTGGAAGATTTTAAAATAAGCAGTTCATTCATAAATCCCTAAGATCTTATCTTCATGCTGTGGAAAACACAAACTGGAAGACAGAAAACAATGTGCTTGCTGAAAAGGGGCGGGACTGCATAAGGTCTAGCGTCCACACCAACCACTGATCTATAAGAGTCATTATATAGATCAGTGATGTCCAACCCATGACCACCGTGACTTTCTGTTGATTCTAATTTTCTGTGGTCTGTCACTTTAAATGCTGGCGCTGATTCTGATTGGCTGACAATGCTTTAATCGTTCATCAGCTGGAAAAAAAATGTGTGTTATTCTTATAATTATGGTGAGGACTTCTATAAGGCCCGTTCACAGCAAAACAAAAACGATAACTATATTAGTGTCCACATCAAGGCAAGTTAAGGTTGTTTATTAAAGCGCGTGCTGTAATTTTGTTGTTGGCTGCTTTAAATGCTTGCTATTGTTAAATTCTGGTGGATTCTGATTGGCTGTCAATGTTTTTATTGTTCATCAGGTGAAAAGAAAAGTTCAGAAGTGATTTAAAGGATATTGTTGCTATGTGTTCTTATGATCTCCTTTATTTTTCTTTATGCATACTGAATTATGATTGGTCTTTACGTTTTTACATTTATTTATCAACTTATATAGCGCAGAGTTTTTATTATTATTATTATTATGATTATTATAAATAGGCAATACAATTTTAATTTGATTTACTTTTTCTTAAAAATAAAAATTTTTGCTGCCTGGCAACAGCATTTTCTTCAGGAAATGTGAATGAACTTTTAATTGTCAACATTTCTCTCCATCCTTACTTTAATTTCTCTTGCATTTTAACTGTACTGTTGTTTCTTTGCACCTTGTTCAGATAGTTACATCTCCCTCCGTCTCCTGCTACTCTCCCCTCTCTCTCTGCCCTTGAGTTTTTCTATTACCTTGTGGAAAACACCTCGCCTGGCATGACAAGCGCAGCGGATTGACACTAAATCAGAAATCAGCGCTAGAGCTCTGCATGAAGGTCACACTCGCTCACACACGCGTCTCTATCTGAGAACACACGTGTGTGTGTGTGTTGGGGGCACAAGGGCCCAGTGGGATTTTGAGAGGGGCCACATCTCTGTAAAATGAGGTGATGGTAATCCTCAAATAATTCCTCAGCATTCACACAGAGTCCATCACTCTCACTCTTTTGAAGACCTGAGGGAGAATGTAGCCAGAGAAAAGGCTTAAAAGTATTGCTTTAATATGTTTACTTGATTATTCAGTAGATGCCATGCCATACGGTTGTCTTTATACCATACTGTTGCCTTTATGCGTGTGAATAATACATTTGGGAGGAGATCACAGACACTAGTGATTGAATAAAATGGACTGAATCCCTGAAGCTGTGGATAACCTCGTTAGTGTCTCAGACATGTACGACCGCAACAGGGTTTTCGAGTTGGTGTATACTGACATCTAGCGGTGGCATGATGACCACAAAAACAATAAAAAAAATAATCATACTATAAAACAAGAATTTTCTTACAGAAAAAATACACATGGTATCACAGATTGTTTTGTTTTTATATACAACAACAATAACAATATATAAAAAAAAAAATAAAATAAAAAAATATAAAACATAATAAAAGGCAATGATCTACAAGATTTTACAGAGAAAAATACACAAAAATATATAATGAACCACGATACCAACAATACAGTTAAAAATATGATAATATAAAACAGAATTTGACAGAAGAATTTGCTTACAGAAAAAAAATCCGTATATTAAGTTTTGTTTTATATGCTGCTTCTTTTGTTTAAATTTGGGGCTGGTACATCTACAAACCAACCTCCAATAAAAGATCAACTGTAGACCTCTGGTGTTTTTCGCTTCGAAAACACTGCGGGTCACGTGTGTCCTCTGGAAGCTTCCGTAGCTAGTCACATGAGATTGTTTGTAGTGAGCAGCTGATTTGGCCGAAAATACTGTCAGAGAGATGATTTTATGAACATTTCCGATCATCGACGGTCATTTGACTCGTTTATATGCTCTAACTGAAGTGTTTTGGCTCTAAAGCAGAACCGGCTCGGAACTGATACATTGTATCAGACGCGTGTGTGACGCGTTCTGTCAAACAAGACGTGCTATAATGTTTCGGTTCGTCACGGATAGAAATATATTCCAATAGAGAGTGAGCTGACGCGACTGATTTAGTGTTTTAATAAAGACTCCTCGCATCAGGAATATCAACAGAACGCACCGCGCGTCTCTGCCAGCCAGGTTCGCAACATGCAGCTACACTGATTTTATTTGCACACAAAATCCATTCGTTTGCATGTAAAGTCAGATGCTTTTTTAAAAGACCAACATGCTGCGGTGGATTCTGGGAGGTCGGGAAGCGCAGGGAACAGTGGAGGTGAGTACAAGCCATAGTAAACCACAAACTACCGTGTATGTGGGTAACCCTGTGGAACTTCTGTCTGTTTGATGTCCCAAAAATAGGTTTCTTTAAGATTTGAAAAATCTTATCTATCTATCTATCTATCTATCTATCTATCTATCTATTTCTGAAAATGATTTTCTTTGTTTTTTAATGATTTTAGTTTATTATTTTTTTACACAGGCCAAAAAAGCCAGAAAAAAACAGCAGCATTTAAACTGAAAGTAATTGGATTTTTGTTGATGTGTTTAGAAAAATGCCTGTAATAACACAAAGCTGTTAAAGCTGTTATCAGCCATGCAATTTAAAAGTCACTAAAACTCCAGTTTTGTGGCATGACCTATGTCCATGTTATTGCCATTATTTACCAATAAGCAGAAGATAAGAAGCTCGTTTCAGTGTCCAGTTCTCTTAACGACTGGGTCTTATAGTTGCAGGAGTTCAGTACATGTATCAGAGAGAGACAGGCCGACGCAGTCGAGCAAACAACATTTCAGCACATTCTGAGCTAGATTGAAGCAATGATTCGTTTGTCTATTATATTCTCTTCGTGGGCAGAAGAGCGCGGCTCTGTTCATTGGGGAGGAACAGCCCAAAAACTGTTTCACGGAGATGCAGGTGCTGAAAGGACACTTTGACATTGTTCGATTTCTGGTGCAGATTGATGACTTAAGGTAAGCAATCCTCTTCTCCTCTTCTTCTGCTTCTGACCAGTGATTGACAGCTAAGACTGAGCCAGATCCTCTCCAAAAGCAAACTTACAGAGCGTGACAAGAGCTTAATCATCACAGCTTGAGGGAGTTTGTGTGTGTGTGTGTGTTTGCACTTCAACATCAACTTGATAGTGTCCATCAGCTCTGGGCCTGTCCATATTAACTGCGTCTGCATGAAAACATATGCGCTGGAGGCTTTCAAAAAGCTCATGTATATACAAACACGCTGTGCTGGGCAGTGTAATTTTTATTGAAGTGATGGAGAAGAACGTTTGGAAGTGTGTGTGTGTGTGTGTGTGTTACGGCTGGCTGCTCCTGATGATCTCGGTGCAGGAGGAGAGTTTCAGCTGAGGTCAGTGTGCAGAACATCGCTGATTGCTTTTTGAGTCCCGAGGCCTGTTTCTCTTCTCCGATCCATTCCATACTTCCTGTATCTCATCCCTTTATCATAGTTTCATTCTCCTGTTCTTCCTGCGGACGATTCGTTTCTGAGCTCGAGAGGTCAAAGGTGACGTGGGAATCATGCGATTGTTAAAATCCAGTCAGAGAAGAAGATCTGTCATAGTGCTGGCGACGTTATATTTTGGGCTTTATGCTTTCTTTTATTTAAGCATAGGTAAAGCGTCATGCCAGGTTTTACCCAACATCTGTGTGTTTTGTTGGCAGGTTTGCGTCTGCAGGTGACGACGGCCTGGTGCTCATTTGGAATGTTGAGGTGAGCAGAACAGAACTTTATGAATATGCTAATCACATGTTATTGATATGGTAAATACATGAAATAGGCCAGAGGTCAGCCTAGTTGATACTTTTTTGGCAAAAGTAATTTAAAAATTTTTATTAATAAAATTAAATAAAATCAGGAACTTTTTTTTGCATTGAGACACCACAGCCCTCAAAATCCTCCTGTAGTTGTAATTAATTTATTTTAAATAAATAAACAAATAAAGAACATTTTCTCATAAAATATGAGCTATCTCTCTCTCTCTCTAAAATGTACTCGTATTATAAATATATTAAAAACATATTTTCTTATAAAATGAACTCGTGTTTGTTTTATTATATATATATAAGGGGCCACATCTCTGTAAAATGAGGTGATGGTAATCCTCAAATAATTCCTCAGCATTCACACAGAGTCCATCACTCTCACTCTTTTGAAGACCTGAGGGAGAATGTAGCCAGAGAAAAGGCTTAAAAGTATTGCTTTAATATGTTTACTTGATTATTCAGTAGATGCCATGCCATACGGTTGTCTTTATACCATACTGTTGCCTTTATGCGTGTGAATAATACATTTGGGAGGAGATCACAGACACTAGTGATTGAATAAAATGGACTGAATCCCTGAAGCTGTGGATAACCTCGTTAGTGTCTCAGACATGTACGACCGCAACAGGGTTTTCGAGTTGGTGTATACTGACATCTAGCGGTGGCATGATGACCACAAAAACAATAAAAAAAATAATCATACTATAAAACAAGAATTTTCTTACAGAAAAAATACACATGGTATCACAGATTGTTTTGTTTTTATATACAACAACAATAACAATATATAAAAAAAAAAATAAAATAAAAAAATATAAAACATAATAAAAGGCAATGATCTACAAGATTTTACAGAGAAAAATACACAAAAATATATAATGAACCACGATACCAACAATACAGTTAAAAATATGATAATATAAAACAGAATTTGACAGAAGAATTTGCTTACAGAAAAAAAATCCGTATATTAAGTTTTGTTTTATATGCTGCTTCTTTTGTTTAAATTTGGGGCTGGTACATCTACAAACCAACCTCCAATAAAAGATCAACTGTAGACCTCTGGTGTTTTTCGCTTCGAAAACACTGCGGGTCACGTGTGTCCTCTGGAAGCTTCCGTAGCTAGTCACATGAGATTGTTTGTAGTGAGCAGCTGATTTGGCCGAAAATACTGTCAGAGAGATGATTTTATGAACATTTCCGATCATCGACGGTCATTTGACTCGTTTATATGCTCTAACTGAAGTGTTTTGGCTCTAAAGCAGAACCGGCTCGGAACTGATACATTGTATCAGACGCGTGTGTGACGCGTTCTGTCAAACAAGACGTGCTATAATGTTTCGGTTCGTCACGGATAGAAATATATTCCAATAGAGAGTGAGCTGACGCGACTGATTTAGTGTTTTAATAAAGACTCCTCGCATCAGGAATATCAACAGAACGCACCGCGCGTCTCTGCCAGCCAGGTTCGCAACATGCAGCTACACTGATTTTATTTGCACACAAAATCCATTCGTTTGCATGTAAAGTCAGATGCTTTTTTAAAAGACCAACATGCTGCGGTGGATTCTGGGAGGTCGGGAAGCGCAGGGAACAGTGGAGGTGAGTACAAGCCATAGTAAACCACAAACTACCGTGTATGTGGGTAACCCTGTGGAACTTCTGTCTGTTTGATGTCCCAAAAATAGGTTTCTTTAAGATTTGAAAAATCTTATCTATCTATCTATCTATCTATCTATCTATCTATCTATTTCTGAAAATGATTTTCTTTGTTTTTTAATGATTTTAGTTTATTATTTTTTTACACAGGCCAAAAAAGCCAGAAAAAAACAGCAGCATTTAAACTGAAAGTAATTGGATTTTTGTTGATGTGTTTAGAAAAATGCCTGTAATAACACAAAGCTGTTAAAGCTGTTATCAGCCATGCAATTTAAAAGTCACTAAAACTCCAGTTTTGTGGCATGACCTATGTCCATGTTATTGCCATTATTTACCAATAAGCAGAAGATAAGAAGCTCGTTTCAGTGTCCAGTTCTCTTAACGACTGGGTCTTATAGTTGCAGGAGTTCAGTACATGTATCAGAGAGAGACAGGCCGACGCAGTCGAGCAAACAACATTTCAGCACATTCTGAGCTAGATTGAAGCAATGATTCGTTTGTCTATTATATTCTCTTCGTGGGCAGAAGAGCGCGGCTCTGTTCATTGGGGAGGAACAGCCCAAAAACTGTTTCACGGAGATGCAGGTGCTGAAAGGACACTTTGACATTGTTCGATTTCTGGTGCAGATTGATGACTTAAGGTAAGCAATCCTCTTCTCCTCTTCTTCTGCTTCTGACCAGTGATTGACAGCTAAGACTGAGCCAGATCCTCTCCAAAAGCAAACTTACAGAGCGTGACAAGAGCTTAATCATCACAGCTTGAGGGAGTTTGTGTGTGTGTGTGTGTTTGCACTTCAACATCAACTTGATAGTGTCCATCAGCTCTGGGCCTGTCCATATTAACTGCGTCTGCATGAAAACATATGCGCTGGAGGCTTTCAAAAAGCTCATGTATATACAAACACGCTGTGCTGGGCAGTGTAATTTTTATTGAAGTGATGGAGAAGAACGTTTGGAAGTGTGTGTGTGTGTGTGTGTGTTACGGCTGGCTGCTCCTGATGATCTCGGTGCAGGAGGAGAGTTTCAGCTGAGGTCAGTGTGCAGAACATCGCTGATTGCTTTTTGAGTCCCGAGGCCTGTTTCTCTTCTCCGATCCATTCCATACTTCCTGTATCTCATCCCTTTATCATAGTTTCATTCTCCTGTTCTTCCTGCGGACGATTCGTTTCTGAGCTCGAGAGGTCAAAGGTGACGTGGGAATCATGCGATTGTTAAAATCCAGTCAGAGAAGAAGATCTGTCATAGTGCTGGCGACGTTATATTTTGGGCTTTATGCTTTCTTTTATTTAAGCATAGGTAAAGCGTCATGCCAGGTTTTACCCAACATCTGTGTGTTTTGTTGGCAGGTTTGCGTCTGCAGGTGACGACGGCCTGGTGCTCATTTGGAATGTTGAGGTGAGCAGAACAGAACTTTATGAATATGCTAATCACATGTTATTGATATGGTAAATACATGAAATAGGCCAGAGGTCAGCCTAGTTGATACTTTTTTGGCAAAAGTAATTTAAAAATTTTTATTAATAAAATTAAATAAAATCAGGAACTTTTTTTTTGCATTGAGACACCACAGCCCTCAAAATCCTCCTGTAGTTGTAATTAATTTATTTTAAATAAATAAACAAATAAAGAACATTTTCTCATAAAATATGAGCTATCTCTCTCTCTCTCTAAAATGTACTCGTATTATAAATATATTAAAAACATATTTTCTTATAAAATGAAC
>NW_015547647.1:163647-176997 GCF_001515605.1 Sinocyclocheilus anshuiensis
ATTTTGAGATTTCATATATTTTGAAACAGTGTTATATTGTTAATTAAATAGTTAATTAATACTATATTAATAACATTAACAAAATAAAAAATGTTAGTTATAATTATCCTCTGCCGTTTTACTGTATTGCATTTACTGCGTGACCCCAACACTCTATAAATGCAAAACCAGCAGCATTTATCTGTGTGTGTGTTTCAGACTGGAGACTGTTTGATTGAGTTGCGCGGTCATACACAGCAAATCACTGCAATGATATCATACACCTTCATCAGAGGAGGAAACGCACACACGGCGCTCATTACCGCTTCATCAGACCGCACGCTCAGTGTATCCTTTACACAAACCTCTGCTGAAGTGTGTGTGTGTGTGTGTGTGTGTGTGTGTGTGTGTGTTTAGTGTTGATGCTTTGCCTTAATTCTACCGCAGTTATGGGATCCAGATTCAGGAAACCGAGTGCAGAACATATCTGATCTCCAGTCCCCAGTGAAGGTACAGTATGTGGTACAGCTTCATGTCTTCCTGTTTCAGTGCACAGATGGTTGGGATTGTGTGTGGAAACAGGTCTGTTCCTCTTTCAGTGTGTGTAGGTGGATTTTGTGTGTTTGTACGCTGATGGAGGTGTCTGTTTTTCAGTGTTTGCTGGTGTTGGTTTGTTTGGACGTGTGGCTCTCGGGTGGAAATGAACTGTGTGTTTGGAACAGAGACTTTGAGCTGCAGTGTAAAACGGTTCATCACAGCGATGCAGGTACACAATCCAAAACACACAGATGAATAAATGTATGTCCAACTTCTGTCCAAGAGCAAATACAGACTACAAAACACAAGATAAAGTCACTACAACACATTGCTAATGGGGAAGTCGTGGCCTAATGGTTAGAGAGTCGGACTCATAACCCAAAGGTTGTGGGTTCGAGTCTCGTACCGGCAGGGATTGTAGGTGGGGGGAGTGAATGTACAGCGCTCTCTCTCCCACCTTCAATACCACGACTGAGGTGCCCTTGAGCAAGGCACCGAACCCCCAACTGCTCCCCAGGCGCCGCAGCATAAATGGCTGCCCACTGCTCCGGGTGTGTGTTCACGGTGTGTGTGTGTGTTCACTGCTGTGTGTGTGCACTTTGGATGGGATAAAATGCAGAGCACTAATTCCTAGTATGGGTCACCATACTTGGCCACATGTCACATCACTTCACTTTTTAATAGTTTTATAAACTTAAACTGGCAGAGTGTAATTTATGCAACATCAAACTACTTTCAGAAAATCTTCTATGCTCACCAAGGCATTTATTTGATCAAAAATACAGTAAAAACAGTAATATTGTGAAATATTTTTACAATTTAAAATAACTGTTTTCTATTTGAATATATTT
The DNA here is from genome assembly GCF_001515605.1 of Sinocyclocheilus anshuiensis. NCBI lineage: Eukaryota > Metazoa > Chordata > Actinopteri > Cypriniformes > Cyprinidae > Sinocyclocheilus > Sinocyclocheilus anshuiensis. The sequence goes on from NW_015547647.1 coordinate 165,015, forward strand.
TAAAATGTAATTTATTCCTGTGATGCAAAGCTGAATTTTCAGCATCATTAATCATCATTCTTATATGCTGATTTGCTGCTCAAGAAACATTTCTGATTATTATGCTAAAAACAGTTGTGCTGCATAATATTTTTGTGGAAACTGTGGTACATTTTTTAAAGATTATGTGATGAATGGAAAGCATTTATTTGAAACAGAAATCTTTTGTAGAATTATACATGTCTTCACTGTCACTTTTTATCAATTTAATGCGTCCTTAATAAATAAACCTATAAATTTATTTGAAAAAAAATAAATAAATCTTACTGACCCCAAACTTTTGAACAGTAGTGTATTTAAATATATTTTCATAAATCTTCTGCTTTATTCTGAAGGCATCTCAGCCATGGTGGAGTTACCAAAGAACTTCATTGCAGCTGCCATGGATAAAGAAATTGGTAACTGAAAAATTATTTTTCCATAAAATGTTGTATGCCTAAAAAATGAATGGTATTTTCAACAAATATGAAAAGATTTACACTCACTGGTCTAGCAAAAGCTGTCGTGGTCTTCATAAATCTTCATTTCAAAGCTCTGTTCAGTAAAAATTACTTTCATGTTGCAGCTTAAGCTATTTTATTGATGAGTTTGCTTGTAGGTCAATGAATGATTTGAAATGATTTCTGATGTTCCAGTGATATTTAAGTTGAACCTGTCTGGATCAGACATTGCGGTTATGGCCATGCGTCATCTAGCTGACCATCAGGACACCATCCATTCTCTCATCCACATCAACGGTGAGATATTTGATGGCAATCAGTCCTCACGCACACATTGAGATCATTTTGGATTGTGTTGAGTATTGTTGTGTTTATTGTTGGTTATTGTTTATCTCAGACGGCTTGTTTGCGAGCGGCTCTCATATCGGTGAGCTCATCATCTGGGATTCAGTGGATTGGACGATCCAGGCATATGAGCACATTCTGTGGGAGGAGCCAGCGAGAGACGGCCAATCAGAGTTCAAACTGAATCACCAGAAACAGATTGAGAGGTCCATTCAACACATGAGCTCAGATGGGGAGGCAAGAAACTGACCCTTCATTATAAATGATGAATTATATATGAATTATACACCAATGGTCAGATGTTTGGAATAATTACGATTTTTTTGTTTTTGAAAAAAAAAGTCTCTTATGTTCACCAAGGCCGCATTTATTGGATCAAAAATACAGTAAAAACAGTAATATTGCGAAATATTATTACAAATTGAAATAACTGCTTTCTATTTGAATATATTTTAAAATGTAATTTATTTTTGTGATGCAAAGCTGAATTTTCACATGATCCTTCAGAAATCATTCTAATATGCTGATTTGCTGCTCAAGACACATTTCTGATTATTATCAATGTTGAAAACCATTTTGGCTTCATATTTTCGTGGAAACTGTATCACAGTAAGTCTGGGGTATGTATAAAAAAGAAAAAAAAAAAATATATATTTTTTTTTATTCAAAAAAGAATGCATTAATTGATCAAAAGTGACTATAAGCCATTTATATTATTACAAAACATGTTTATTTCAAATAAATGCTGTTCTTTTGAATATTATTTTCATTAAATAATCCTCAAAAAATGTATCAATGTTTACACAAAATATGAAGCAGCACAACTGTTTTCAACATTGATAATAATAAGAAATCTTTCTTGAGCAGCAAATCAGCATATGTGAACCTGGACCACAAAACCAGTCATAAGGGTCAATTTTTTGAAAATCTGGAATCTGAGGGTGCAAAAAAAATCAAAATATTGAGAAAATCGCCTTTAAAGTTGTCCAAATGAAGTTCTTAGCAATGCATATTACTAATCAAAAATTAAGTTTCGATATATTTACAAAATATCTTAATGGAACATGTTCTTTACTTAATGTCCTAATGATTTTTGGCATAAAAGAAAAGAAAAGAAAAATCTATAATTCTGACCCATACAATGTATTTTTGGCTATTGCTACAAATATACCCCAGCGACTTAAGACTGCTTTTGTGCTCCAGGGTCACATATTAGAATGATTTCTGAAGGATCATGTGACACTGAAGACTGGAGTAATGATGCTGAAAATTCAGCTTTGCATCACAAAAATAAATTACATTTTAAAATATATTCAAATAGAAAACAGTTATTTTAAATGTTATTAATATTTCACAATATTACTGATTTTACTGGATTTTTATTCAAATAAATTGAGCCTTGGTGAGCAAAAGGGGCAAAAACTTGAAAACATTTTTAATTATTCCAAATTTTTGACCACTAGTGTATATCATATATGATGATTAAATCATGCATATTTTCCTTACATAGTTAAATCTCTCTCTCAGTATATAGTGGCGGCTATAGGCAGTGGTCTGTATGTTTATAATGTGCTGATGAAGAGTGTGGTGGCGTACAGGAGGATCGCCCATGATTCAAATGTCTTACACACTGTGCTTCAGCAGGATGGGTATGAAGCACATCAGAAGAATTCCTCCAAAACATGTCTGTGAAGCATCTGAATAAAGCGAAGTGTTCTCTGTCTGTTTTGTAGGCGCTTGATGTCGTGCTCTGAGGACGGGAGTGTGAGGATGTGGGAGTTACAGGACCTCCCACTGCCCGCTGAACCCGCCTCCTCAGGTGAGCAGGACACACACAAACACCTCACCTCAGCCTCTGTTCTTTCCATCCATCCGTTTCATCTTTGAAATACCTTCTCACCCCTTTCCTTTCCATCACAACACACATCCTTCCTTCCCTCATTCCTGTCTTCTGATCCAGATGTTCCCATATCATCATTTATTTTGCCATCCTGTGCAGAGAGTGTGTGTGTGAGAGTGTGTGTGTGTGTGTGTGGGTGTGTGTGTTTCATTCCAGCTGCTGTAAAATAATTTCCTGACGGACATCCAGAACAACCACTAATATTTGAATGGACAAAAAACAACATAGAATTGATCTGATGTTCTTTAAAGGCACAATATGTAATTTTTCGCCGCTAGAGGGCGCGTATTCAAAATAAATAAAGAGGCAAAGGCGTAGTTAGATGACGCCGTGACTGAGTGTGGAATCATGGGTGTTGTCATCTTCATCCCCACAGCCGATGCAATCCGACGTGACTCGGGCAGAAATCATGTTCATGGATGAGCTAATGATTTATTAACGTAGTAGAATGAAGCAGGGTGAGGCTGAAAGCCGTGGAAGCGAAACGAGGCCGCTGAACGAGCGTGACACACGGCTCGAAAGCAGCGAAGCTTTTATTATGCCACTGTCGACCTCTTCCGCTCCTTCCAATCATGCATATGTGGGGGAAAAAAAGCAGCGCTGTTTTATCATACTACATACATTTGAAAGTTCTGTTATAATGCTACTCTGTGCGGTCGTCACCGGTCTATTAAAACGCACAACATATTAAAGCATCTTTGGTGTTTCCATGTTTTCTACAAAACAAAACCGGAAATCGAGGGTGTATGACGTCATTGGCAGGCGACACAATGACACTATGGACACGGTCCGTGTCACTAGTTAAAATTGCTTATTTCTCTGGATTTAAACATTCTTCCAAACATTTGGGATAATGTAAGTACACAAGTCAACAAAATATATAACACTGTTCTAGTGCTTTTTGGATATTGTAATAAATAAATCTTACATATTGTGCCTTTAATTGCTCATAAACAATTGCTATTAATATTAATTAATAGCATTTTTTTATAGGCAATAAAAAAAAGTATGTAAATGTAAAATGTTTTAATTATTTTTTTTATTAATGTTGTTGAAAGCAGTCTTATGCTCATCAAGGCTGCATTGTTAATTAATAGCATTTTTTATAGGCAATAAAAAAAAGTATGTAAATGTAAAATGTTTTAATTATTTTTCTTTATTAATGTTGTTGAAAGCAGTCTTATGCTCATCAAGGCTGCATTTATTTGATCAAAAATAAAGTAAAATGTGTGACAGACTCTCATTTAAGTAATTGATGACTTTCTTTTGCAGTGTATCTAAATCATTATTTTCTTTTAAATGAGCATGAGTTTAATGCATGATGTTTGGGTGATTAGTATGTCTGCTTTCTCCTGCAGGGTTTTTTGGGATGTTCGGCACTTTTGGCAGGTCCAGTAAGCAGACAGGTCCTCCTGCCAAGAAAATCCCAGAAGTCCCTGGTCTGCGCTCGCTGGAACTGATCGGCGATCTGATTGGTCACTCTGGAGCTGTGCAGGTACGGTATGTGGGTCATGTGACATAAACCCAAGGATGCAGACGTTTGAGATTTTTCAACTTAGTGGTATTGAGTGTTTGTCTCGACTGAGTTTCATGAACTAGTTTTAGATGAAAGCTTTCGATTTTGTGTGTAGAAACAGTGTGTTATTAGGAGACATTGATCCTGGATGAAGCAGAGTATCGTTCTGACCTGCAGTTTAATTAAAGTTTCTGACAGAGTGAAGGATGTGATCTACATACAAGTCAACTTACGCATCGATCATCTGACATGTGCTCTGTTTCAGCAGCACACCCATCCCATTAGCATTACGTTAGCATTATAAGCAAGTCATATTGCATGTTTTCAATCAGCTTCAGGGAGTTTTATTCTGGCTTTAAAAACAGTAAAAAAGAGTGGAAGTTCTGTCATCATTTACTTGAAGTCTTAAATCTTGAAGTTTTAAATAAAACAAATTTTTTGGGGTGAAGAACAAAATTTCATTTTAGGTGAACTGTTATTTTAAGGCATGTACAGTGTCTAAACTAATTACACATTCCAATCTTGGAAAAAAATATTTATTTTTGTTTTTTAAATTAAAAAAATAAAAATGATGTTACATAAAATATCATTTTATTTTATAATAAAAAATTATAATTTTTCATGTTTTAGTTTTTGTTCTGATTTTAAGTTAGTAGTTTGTCATGTCAATCATTAATTTTAATTAGTTTCTATTATAATTCATGTTTGGAAACTGATGCTGCTGTGAATTGATGAATTGTTCATTATTTTCTTTTACACATTAGTTTATTGCAACATTTTGGGGTGGTTTGTGTGATTCAGGCGTCTGCTTTCTCTTTCAGGGTTTTACATTTGTGAATTTCTAAAATATCTGTCAACACAACAATGTAAACAAAGAAGTCCTATTATGTGGCTTGTGTTGCAGATGTTTCTGAGTTTCAAGGAGAAGGGTCTGGTCACCTGCTCCACCGATCACCTGCTCATCATCTGGAAGGATGGAGAGTTCCAGTCTCAGCTCCGCAGTCTCGCCGTCTTCCAGAAACTCGAGGAAAACCAGGAACTGTGATCTGATCTTCAAAGCCTTTCCCCATCATCATCTCTGAAGCTCAAAATGTTTGAAATATGAACACATTTCTTTGCCTTACTAACCATCTGTTAAGCTTTGTCACATCAGTGTTTTAACGTCACGTTGTTTAGGTATGATTAAATGCTTATGATGTTGTGATTTTAATTAGATGGTTTTATAAAATTAGTATCTTATAGTAAACATCTGTAACAATGTATATATTGTGATTGATGTGTTTTTGTTATTTTAAAACTGAATTTTGAAAAGTGCAATGATAACGCTTTACAATAAAGTCTCATTTGTTATAAATACAGTTGTTAGTTCACAGTATGTTGTTATTATCTCGAACTAAAACTAAACTTGTAAAAAAAGCATTTTTGTTACTTTAAATGTTAGCTGAAATATTTTTTAAATGTATTTTATTTCAGATAGTGGTTTAAACATTTCTCAGGTTCAGGTAGTTTAACGAGGTACTAAAATAACTAAAATTGGGGAAAATGAAATAAAAATGAATATTATATATAATAATGATAGAATAAAAAATAGTTTGATATATAGACATTAATAAATATATAGTGTAACAATTAATAAAACATTTACTAATGTTAACAAATGAAACCAAGATAGTGAAGTGTTATCAATGTGTTTCTTGAATGTATGCTTGCAAATCTTTTAACTGACAAAACTGATTAAAAAACTAATTAAAGCTTGGTGTGTCCATGTAAATTTAATCAAAAACACTTTATTGCAATTTTTCTCACAAACGCAATGGTTTCAGAGTTGGAGTGGCGTCTCCAAACAACAGCAGATGCAGAGACAGAATCAAACAGAAGTAAACCAAGCAAACAGACGTTTTTATGCAACATTGAATCTTTTTTGTACAACTGACAATACAATAAAATAATATCCTTTGATAAAACAAACCTGTTAAATGGCATGTGATCATTTTTACTTTCAGTGACGTATTTGTTCAATACAAAATAGTTTATATACATATGCGCAAGGGATGATGCTAGTGTTCATTCCCTGTACTTCAAAAATACAGTAATTGGCACAAAAGCTGCACCCATCGATTCAGTTCACGTTCGCTAATGAAACATGCTGCGTCTCAAGACCCGCCCCCGATGATTAGGTCATTGTGAGGTCATCATGGTATGCTAATAGGGAGCCCTTTGATCACGACGGTGACGCGTGACGGATGACACTTTGAAAAGATTCACAACAACTTTCAAATTCGACTATGGACTGATCAGTCATTAATAATTAACACAAAGGATTTTTAAAATACTCTAGGTAGATGAAAAATTGTTTTATGACACAATGTACTGAAAGTGATAATGGATGGAGCATGAGCACTTCCCATGAGCCTGAGCGTTTCTGCCACCTTTACACTGAAGATATAGGAAGTCAATTTAAATCTGAAATTGAATATACTAAAAATATAAACCTAATGGGTGAAAAACTATAAGATACACTAACCATCTCCAATTAAATGTTCTGGCTCTCAACAGCATTTATGGCAACATATTGACTTCAAATCAAAAATAACGTTGACTTGTCCACCTTTATTATTATTATTATTATTATTATTATTATTATTATCATCATAAAAAAGCAAAAAATATGAGACAAGAAATCAACTGCAAGCATAACATCAGTAATGTTCAAATCCACTTGAAAAAGATTCGCCTAGAAAAATAGTTCCAGCTGAAAAATCATGACTTACATTTTTACATTTACAGATATAATAATACTATAAATTATATTATTATTATTTATAAATTATAAATTATTATAAATATGAGTGTTACATTTTAAGCCCTTTGGAACTTTTAAGTACACTATTTGCTTTAAAAATAAATAAATATAGGCCTATTTAAGATTTGCTTTTTTTTTAATAAAATGACAAAATATATATTTTAATCTACTAAAGCATCACATGAATGCAGACACTTCTAGTTATGTAATTTTTAGTCATGATTTTTGTCTTGATGAAAATATTCTTTTAATTCAGTCAGTATTTTGTTGTCATTTATTAATTTTAGTCAGTTTCTAGTGTAATTTCTTTAATGAAAACTTTTTAGTTGACAATAAATGTCAAACCAAATATTCAAATGTGTAAACGTGAAATCATTAATATATATTGATTTTATGTGAGTGCTAATTCTTTATACGTTAGTTACTCATTGTCATTGTACTCATTTTTTATATAAATATAAGCTTTACATCTCTGATTTTAAGTCATCTGGAACATTTAAGTAAACTACTGTAACTTCTATATTTGCTTTTTAAAATAAATTATTTTTAATATTTGCTTTTAAAAAATTTTTTTTTTAAATTAAATAAACGAGGAACGAGTCAAAATAATTTTCTATGGTAATCAACATCATGCTCCAAATACTGTTGATCTTTTAAGCACATCATCACTAAACATTCAACAACAAACAAAACCGCCAGTAACAGAACAACTAATAATCATCTTGTTAATATTGCAATGGACCTTTGGAAAAAGACAATCACGTGGTCACATCGTTCAATCACTCTGGACTTTAAATCAGGTTTATGATGAATCTCATCATCAGTGTTGGCAAGTGAACGAGGAGTGTTTTATAATAGAGATTAAAGGGATAGTTCACCTTCAGTTGCTGGTCCCCATTGACTTGCACAGTGTTTTTTTTCCTCCATACTATGGAAGTCAGTGGGGACCAGCAACTGAAGGTGAACTATCCCTTTAAGGCATGAACCTGAATATTCTCTCTAAACTACATATTCATAATAACATCTGTAAAAGAGTCCATATAAATTAATAGTCAAACCATCTGAGTTTAAAATGGGATTTTCCCAGATTACATTTTGTACTTTAAATTACCTATAAACCCTGTGTGTGAGAATGCAATATAATGTTTGGTTATGAAGTTTAAACACAGAAAGACAGGAAGAGAGAGGATGAGCAGGGTGGAGGACAGGAAAAGAGGGAAGAGATACATCATCTTCTGCCCTGCACTTCCATGATTAGTTCTAGAATGTTCTATGGCTTTATCTCAGTCGGCTCCAAACCCAAGATCAGACCAAATCAAGACTCATCTGAGAGGAGTCAAATCCTCCACTGGCGTTTGATCATTGTGCGTTACAGGAGGTTACTGTGTCTTTGTTCAATCAATACAGATGCGTGATGGACCGGAATGTAGAATGGAAATTCATTTAATTTTGCACTACAGGATGTCAAGCCTACAGCGAACCACAAATATTCAAACCCTGAATATTACTCGATAAAATTACATTAAATGAGTACATGTCCTGTACAGGTACAGTAGGCACAATTTAAATTTCAAAACTATTTAAATAATTTAAGCATAAACCTTTAGATCAGCAGGTATTTAATATCTTGAACATAAATTCAGTCTAGTGCAGGGGTGCCCAAACTCGGTTCTGGAGGGCCAGTGTCCTGCAGAGTTTAGCTCCAACCCTAATCAAACACACCTGATTCAGATCATCAGCTCATTAGTAGAGACTCCAAGACCTGAAATTGGTGTGTCAGAGAAAGGAGACATGCAAAATGTGCAGTGTTGGGGTGCCTCCAGGACCAGGGTTGGGAACCACTGGTCTAGTGCATCCAAGCGTTTGACTGGTAGTGTCCATTAGGAGCTTTGCTTGTTGTACTTTTCTTGATTACTGATCACAAGAACTTTAGGTAACATGATTATACTGCTATAAAAAAATAAAACCTAAAACACAAGCTCTTTGATACTGGTTATTTCATAGTTATGTAAAAACTATGTAACAGCATCAATGGAGTTCAATAATGTATGCGGATCTCAGGATTTACCACTAGAGGGCGACAAGAGCCTCCACCATAATCTGTACTATAGAGCTCTAAATAAATGGGCAAAAATGGGTCAAAAAAGAGGCAGTATAATTTCTATTAAGCATGCATGCATATATAGTATATCAAAGGAAATCTTAATGCATTTATAAAATAAATCAGTTGTATGTTCTTATACATAATTGTAACCACAGTCGCAATACATTACAATGTTTATTTAATTTCAGTTGTATCTTTAAAATGCATAATGCCTTAATCATAACCCAATTTCACGTGTTAAATCATAATGTATACCAATGGTTAAACTGAAATATTTAAAATCATCCAAAAAAAGTTTCGTTTTTTTTTTATTTTAATTTTTAATTTTTTTTTTAATAAAAATCTCTGATATTATCTGCTACAAACATTGTCTGATTTAGATGAATATGATGATTTTTAAATCTTAATATAAACCGATACCCACTGATTTTAACTTTATAATGCATCAAGAATGCTTTATATAATACATTACATATACAGGCTTCAAAACTGCCACCGAAACTACTGCTCTACCCTTGTGACCACATTAAAGAAAAAAGAAAAAAGGGAGGGAAACAGATAGAATCAGGAAGGATGAGAGAACAGGAAAGAGGAAAAATCAAAACCCTGCGAGCTGCTGAATGTGCACCGCATGCCTTTAACCGCACAATGTCGTCTGGAACGCTTCACTCACTATGATGCACTGCCAACCCCAGAACAACAAAAACGACTGCTGCCATCTTACAAGGGCATTGTGGAATCATCTGCTTTTGTGATGCGTGCCAGAATGCTTTAAGTCATTATGATCACATCACATTTAGAACACTCGGTGCAGAACCTGCTAGAACTCTCGTGGTGTCATGCTGGTGTTCAAGAACACTCGCTGTGAAGATGAACTTCTCAAGAGCTCCTTTACGACAATGCATAAAGAGTAAAAGGCCGAATGTCAACTGAATATAAACATTTGATAAATTCCTACTAAGCTTGTCTGCGAGCCAATGCAATTCGGCTATGTGTCCAAATGTAACCTGGTAAAAATTAGGTGCGCAAATAACAAATGACACCAACAGCTACGTTTAATAAAAACATTTTTTTTTTTAATGTCTCATGTGACAGATTTCAAGAAATCGAAACTAGTTTTTTTCCAGTCGAAATGGCTTCAGCCAAACATCTGTTTAAAACTCATCGTGGTTGATTATAAACGCACCTTTGGTGCTGGTTTTTGGCCTACAAAAGGTGAGTGTTTGAAGCTCATCTGCAATATTTGTCTATGGTAAAAGATTACAACAGCGATATACAGCTGAGCACATTTGTAAATAAATAATACTTAAAAATGGTGTAACACTTAAAATATGTGAAATCCCACCTATCAGCATGAGCAAATGTCAACGTGTCGGTGGTCTCGTTATGAGGCTGTGCTGGATTTTATGTTTACACATAGTATAACTCTGAAGATTAGGGAATGTTGCATCCGTACAGACCGTTGTGTGAAGTAGGAATGTTAACTGTCATGTGTAAAATGTAAAAATTATGCTAATACATTCATCACTAAGCACATCGTAACATAAACACACTTGCTCTTTTGCCCACACACACACACGCATCATCAAGATTCACGTTATTACAGTATGTGTCTGGATATACAGTGTTTCTGAGAAATATATTCTTTGTTATTATTGGCTATTTATATCAAAATGATTGATTATTACACACCAGTCCTTAGAGTCTGAGAAAGGCTTGAGTCGTTCTGATACAGAAAGTGCCGGAAAAATGACGGCCCACAGTGGGCTGATCCGTCACAGTTTTTACAATCTTGCACACTGAATAGCGCTCAGTGCTGGTCAAAACCAATTCATCGTCCAATTACAAATGCGTCTTCAAAGGTTCTTCCGTTTTGGCAACTTGACATTTGCTTCTGTCAACAATATTGTCAAAATATTCCATTCGTGTTGAATTTTAACAAATCAATAAGGGGTAAAATGTGTCGTGCCTCAGGGCTCATTACTGGGTCCGTTTTGGTTTCCAAAGTAGCTCAGTCCCACTGACACTCAATTTTTCTTCTGCTTCGGAGTCCAAATAAAGCCCTTTTGGCATTTGGATCTGTGATTCCACATGTCTGTTAAAGTTATGTGTGCATGTGTATAGACAGACCTTTCTGAGCATTCACGTTTCAGTCCCATATTTTAACGAAAATAGTAGATACAGTCCTCTACTGGACTAAGATCAGTCTTTATCTTCTTGTGTCAGACATTACAAAAAAATTACTGTCCAGAAATCATTAAAAACAGCTGGGAGAACACAAAGGGAATTAAAAAAAAAGAGAAGATAAGAAAGTGAAAAGATGCTGGAAGAGGACTGTATGCTGATAAAGTGCATTCGTTTAGTAATTTGTTTGTGTTTTACCCTTGTTACCTGGGTGATTGTCGATAGAGGTGGAGTGTCGTCAGGGAAACAGGACTGCTGATCTGTGTTCTATGGACAGAATCTTGGAGGGCCGGCAGAGATGGTACATTCACAGTGTAATCTCTGACCTTTGACCTTGAGGGTAAGGGAGTCATGAGGGACACGGAGGTGGCGGAGGCCGCAGACTTTTACATTTCATCTCATCCAAGTTCTTCCAGTATTTGTAGTTCTCTGCCAAATGCTCCATCAGACCTGGCAAACTAGCAAAGGCTGAGAGACAGATACAGAGAGAGAGAGAGAGAGAGAGAGAGAGAGAGAGAGAGAGAGAGAGAGAGCGAGAGAAATTAGCACACATATGCACACACTCTCAGATTTCTGGTACATCCTCTAGATGTTTTCAGTGCCCCCCCCGCTGAATCTGTCAAACACACACACACATACACACACACACACA
>NW_015547647.1:177081-195375 GCF_001515605.1 Sinocyclocheilus anshuiensis
CACACACACACACTCACACACGCAGCTCCTCTATGATGAACTGACCTGATCGTGACCTTGGGAACTAAATCTGCGGAGAGCTCAAGAGATTCTGCTTCACTGCATCCTGACCTCAGACTACGGAAATCAAAGACACACACACACAGATGCACATTCTTTCTCTCTCTCATATACACATGCACACTAACCCCCTGCCCCTCTCCACCATTTTTAAAGTTTCCGTGACATCACGGCTGTTGTGAGTTGACAGTAAGCAGGTTTATTCTCTGGGGTTTGGCTCAGTGGGAAACACAGAACCTAAAGTTTCCAAAGCTCGCCACAATCAGCTCAACCTCTGGATAACATTATCACAACCTCTCAGCAACCAACTAATACACCCCCCGTTCTCAACCCCTCCGGTCCAACATCTTCTGCAGCTAATGGACCATTTCACCAGATGAGTCAAAAGATGCCTGGGAAAGTATTCTCTCTCTCTCTCTGTCTCTCTCTCAAACACAGACACGCATACAAAACACTTCCTCATTATTGTGTACCAGAATTGTCATTTTCTACTCAGTGTTTGGTGATTTTTTTTTCTGGATTTGTTGTACAGCTGAGTGAAATATTTCAGATTTATTTTATATTCACAACGATTGTGGCAATATAAAAATCATCATAAATATTGCAGCAATCTAATAAACCAGTTCAAAATAATTTCTGCAAACATGAGAGTAATGTATGATTTGCAAATAGACCTTGTCTGTCTTTTGAGTGTGCTTGTTTTTAATTCAGTTGCCTGTGAGGAAGGCATATTCTATTTGAAATAAATATTAACTGAAATAAAATATAAAAAAAAAATTCAACTTGATTTATTTCAGCTAGTTTCCAAGGAAACATGTCTTATTTAGTTTTACTTGATGTATTAAAATAACTATAACCGAAATAAAAAATAAACAGAAATAAAAATAACTATATATACTAGGGATGGGAAGATTCACAGATTTGCACCGGTGCATCGGCATAAAAGTTAAAATGCATCAATTTAAAAGGTGTGCATCGGCTACAAGTTGGCATTTGTATCGCGATGCATCGTTTCTAACATATTTGCATCGGTAAAAAACGATTTATACAAAAATAACTCGTGGATGCGCAATACTTTTATTATTTAGAAAGTGACCAATATTTTATATGTAGATTGATTTCTCCTCTCTGAACTGTTTCTCAAGCGTGTTCTCTCATCACTGGTGCTGCTGCATGAATCTGACGAATCACAACACTACGGAGACCTGAGGCCTGTTTCATAAAAGATGCTAAGACAAGCGGGGATTAATGTCCAAAACCTTAGTGAAATAACCTAACAAATCAATCGGGGCTGAAGCGGTTCCATAAACGACTATTTAAGTTCGCGCAATCTCACTAATTTGTGCACGCTTACTCTCAAGCAGCCCTTAATGTCGATCATGGATCAAATCAATCCACCACGGCAAACAGTGAATACATTTGTGCTGTTTAATGCATTTGAGACGTTGTGTTTTCCTCAGTGCATAACTGACATGTCACAGGTATATTCTGCATCTATAAATGTTAGAAAGTCACCAAATCATTTCACAATGAGTCAGACTAACTTTTGGCAAACTTGTTTAATGAAACAGGCCTCGAGGCATTAGAAGTGATCATATTTTTTCCATTGCATCGTATTGCATTGTGTTGAATCGAATCGAATCGAAATCGGATCGCACTGCATCGTAATAGGGGTGAATCGTATCCCATCACATACGTAGCTGCTTCATATATATCTTTAATGTGTCGCATCGTTGGCTATGCATCGAGATGTGTATCGCATCGGCCTCAGTTATGGAGATGCACATCCCTAATATATACATATTTAAATAAGAAATAACACATACAACAAAATTACTTAAACTTAAAATTTAAATGAAAGCAGAAAATATAAGGATAAAAACGTCCAAAATATTAATAAAAACCATAATAGAATCTCAATGACACTAAAATAACACTGCTCTGAGGTTGAAAGCAAATGTCAAAACATAAATACTGAGATAACAAATATATCAAAACTTTGTCAAAAAGGCTGCAAAAATCGAGAAATAATTTTTGAATGGCACAACCTGTGTATTGCATTTGTAAGTGTGTGTATATTTACCATCCCAGGCATCAAACATGTCCGTGATGAAATAGTCGATAAATGAGATCTGGGATTTAGGAATGCTGCAGGTATTCTGATCAAACACTGGCATGACAACCGGCAAACCTTGTCTTTTCTCCTCGTCAGTCTAGGGAAAGAAGGAGATCGCAAATACAGAAAGCAAATGACTGGAGAGTGGAGATATGTTATTGTAAAACATGTATATCATTCTAATATCAATACTAGTGTGGGATTACAAATTTAAGAATCTGTTTTAAATATGCTGATCCTATGTTCTGACATAGCATCACATGAAAAACTAAGGTGAAGTACATTGTATTTAGCATTTAAGGTAAATTACATCAGACAAATGATTATCTTAAGCAAAGTGTAGCAAAAGGTTCCTGTCTGTTCCTGTTCTCCTATTGTTAGTAAAATGAACCAGATTACTGAGACGATCACCTTTTGTTTGTAATGGCTCTTGGTGCCTCTGTCCCAGTCTTTGAGTAGTTATGCTGATTGGAATAGTACTGTCAGACTGATTGGATTAGCACCTATGCATTTGAATGACACTGTTATGCTGATGAGATCAGGGATGGAGAAATTCCGGTAACGGGCTGATTCCTGTATTGCATTTGCATGCTTTGTTTAGATTGTCTCCACCTCTATGTATCCCTCCCCCTTGAAAGGTATAAACTCTACTGTGCTGAGCTATAGTCAGACTTGGATGACTGCAGCGACGCTCGAGTCCTCAATAAAGAGTGACTTCTGTATGAAACATATCCCAACGTCTCCTGGTCTCTGCTTCAACGAGGAAAAAGTTTCCAACACTAGCGACTGACCAATTTTATCGACCATTATTTGGGCATTTTGAGATTAACAGCATCGGTCAAGAACTATGGCAATTTAACTGGCTTTTTCAATAGATAATGCATGCAATAGATAATTTCTGTTTCAAACATTTTAGAGTGAACATTAATAGTAATTTCTTAATATTTCCTTAAAGATATAAAAAAATAACATTAAATATTAATCATTTTATATATTAATAAATTATAATTTTAATTTCAGCACATGTATTTTGAATTTAAATAGCCGTTGACTATTAATTTTTGTATAGTATATAAAAAATAAAATGTAATAAATACATATATAATAATTCTATTTTTTCATCAAAATACAATTACAAAATAAAATGATCTTAACTCATTTCTCCTGGTCCAATCAAATCTTGACGGATAATTGGGATAATCAAGTACTACATATTATACTATAGAAATACTCTATTTCACTTGGAAATACAATATCTTACGAAAGTTAAAACACAATAAAAATTTGAAAGACACTGTAACACTTTCTTTTAAGGACCAGTTCTCACTATTAACTAGTAGCTTATTAGCATGCATATTACTAGCATATTGGTTGTTTATTAGTACTTATTAGGAACATATTAATGCCTTATTCTGCATGTCCATATTCTAGATCACCTGACCCAATACCTAAACATAACAACTACCTTACTAACTATTAATAAGCAGCAAATCAGGAGTTTATTGAGGGAAAACGGTTCCCTAATCTAAAGTGCTACCAAAGACACTGCAAGCATGTGCATAAGGGAACATGGGTTTTTACCTGAGCAAAGTACTCCTCTGAAATGCGACCAGCCCATTCGATGCAGAGCTCCAGAGGCCTGCAGGGATTGGCCACATCGGCACATTTAATCAGCATCCGTTTAATCAACAGACGATTCTCAGGAGAGTTGCGAATACTGGCCTGACCCTCACAATCACTGCCTTCACTCTGTAAAATGCAGATCGGCACTGGTTAGACTGTACTCATACAGTATGGAAACACAGTAATGTGTGTCTTACATTGGAGCTCGTCTCCTCAATGGCACTCATGGGTTTGTTGATGCTGTTTACGAACTTGTTGACGTGTTCGAAGTGTCGCGTCATTTCTGTCGCCAACACCATGTCTATTATGGCCTGCCGTAGGGTCCGAAACTGAGTCCTGAATATTGAGAGGTTGAGGGAGTTTAGTACTGGATCAGTGTGAGTCATATGAAACGTATGATTAAGTTGACACTGATACCTTTCCATGTTTTTGAAGATGTTGCATTTGCTGTCTCGTACAGTAAGCTGGAACGCTAGAGCGGCGTGGTGACTCTCCAGGACAGCTGTGTCGTTGTACAGAATGGCCAGATCACTGCCTGCATTGCACAGGAATGAGTTGGTGCGGCCCGGGTGATCAACGTCATGGACGGTTGCTGCCAGTAGCGCTGCTACTTCATCCAACTGGTCAAGACTGCCCTGCAAACACAGCACAGATACCGTAGGTAAGTTTTATAAGTAACCCAAAATTGTTTAGGTCAGCTCAATATTAGTGACTAACCGATTTATCTGCAAATATTTGGCCCTTTTGAGATTAACAGCATCTGTCAATAACTGTGGCAACTTAATTTGTTTTATGACTAGATAATGCACAATGAGTGATTTTTGAATAAATATTACTATTAAATATTACTAATTAATGTATCTTTTTGTCTTTTGAGTGTTCTTGTTTTTATTTTATTTTATTTTTCAAAAGAGTTTGTTTGCATCATCTTTTAAAAATGAACAAATGTACAACAAAAACATTGGGTGGCATTTTACATTTCTTGAGTAAAATATTTAATACTAGTATCTTAATATGTATAAAAAATTCACTAAAATATTTTAACGTCAATTTATAGTAAATATTATGATATTACTATTAAATATAATAAATTCATGTTAAATAGCAATATTAAAATATAATTTTAATTTCAGAACTTTATATGTTTTGAATTTGAATAATTATTGAATATATATATATAATATTTCTTAAAATATATATTTATAAAATGTATAATTTAAATGTATAAATATATAATATATAAAACGTATAATTTAAAATATGAGTCAATAACCATTCAATATAATTCAATATAATTCAGAATGAATCATTATGATAAAATTCTGATTCAATCCAGTTTTTATTTTATTTGGCTATGGTCAACTATAACAGTATAGCATAACTTTATTATTATATGTAATTTACAGAATTATATTAGGAATAATACATTTATGTATAATGAAATTATTTTAAAATAATTACAATTTTATTTTAATTAAAATTACATTTTATATTAATTGAATATTTAATTTAATTTAATAAAACATTCATTTATTTAGAAATGTATAACAATGTAAAAAAATACTCTTGAATAATTGATTGAGCATTGAAACTCAGGTCTGATGAATGGTGAATGAAATAAGTCTCAATAAATCATCAATTAAAACACTTGGTTGTTCTAGAAGGCTCTCCTTACCTTAGGCCAATGTTTTAATTTTTGGATGAAAGTATAAATTGAGACATTTCTATTTCTGTATTCTGATTGGTTGTCAGGGTTACCTTGACTCGGTCCTTGCGCAGGAAGTAGGCTGTGGCGTGCAGAACGTCTGCGGCGTGTGTTGAGTTGTGGTAGGAGTTGGATGCGTGGTAATTAGCCTCGATCACCTGCAGCCACGAGCGCAACGTGGCCTCTGTGCAGTTCAGGAACTCACACACGCCAAAAGCAGAGAAGATCTTCAGCCCCAGGTATGAGAGCGGCCTGCGAACACACACACACACACACACACACACACACACACTATAACAATCAGAACTTTTCCCATTAAAAACTAGTTTTACACAAAGAAAAGTCTCGCTTTCTGGTACCTCTTGTGAGTAGCTGCTTCCAGCTCCAGGATATTGAATTCCCAGCATTCCTCCTCGTCGAGCAGCTCTGCGATGGAGGACGGGATGTCGTTTAGCCTCTGTGCAGTTCAGGAACTCACACACGCCAAAAGCAGAGAAGATCTTCAGCCCCAGGTATGAGAGCGGCCTGCGAACACACACACACACACACACACACACACACACACAATAGCACTCAGAACTTTTCCCATTACAATAAGTTTACACAAAAAAAGTCTCGCTTTCTGGTACCTCTTGTGAGTAGCTGCTTCCAGCTCCAGGATACTGAATTCCCAGCATTCCTCCTCGTCGAGCAGCTCTGCGATGGAGGACGGGATGTCGTTTAACGGGACAGGCACTGGCAGGTGACTCTGACTCATATCTGAAGGTCAAATGGGTGATGGCCAAACATTCAATGTTAAGATCGAACATGGTAGAAAGGCACAAAAACATTTCAGATACTTTAAACTAGTGTTAATTATATACTATTATAGTTTTTAATAATATTTTGAATTAGCTTTCATTTTTATATTTTCAGTTTTCATTTTAATTTTGCTTTATTTTTTATATTTTCAGTATTTTTTTTTAGTAATTTTGTTATTTACTTTTGCCATTTATTCATCTTTGTTTTTTTTTGTTTAAAAAAAAATTTATTTAGGTTTAATTTATTGCATTTCAGTTTTAATTTTAGTAAAATTTTTTGTAATTTTGTTATTTAGTTTTGTCATTTATTAATCTGTCTTTTATATATTATTGAGGTTTCATTTATTTTTTATTTCAGTTCTAGATTCTTCAGTTTAATTTCAGTGGTCCGTGTACGTTTTGATCATTTCATCTCCTATTTGGAATATAATAACGAGAAATGCAAAAACGGCTCTTTTATTCGTTTTTCCGTTTAGTTTAACAAACGGAAAATGAGATTTTGGCTCGATTTCTCATTTTTCGTTTGGGGTTTAAAAATCGGTTTATGGCTTCAGTATTTAATTCGCACGTGTGGGCGGCGCTGAAATGCTCCTTTCATCTGATTGGTCGAATCGCTCCGCCTTCAGTACGGCCTTTTCATTCTTTCAGGCAGAATAAGAGTCAGTACGAGTGCGGCACTATAATGTCTGAAACCACCACTCACTGTTAATTACGCATAATATTTTAATCAGATTTTGCTGGGCACATAATTCGTGCTGCTGCGACTTGCAAGTGACCCCTTTAATGCGAGTTACAGTATGCTGACAGATTATTTCTAGGTAGCCTATTAGTATTGTATGAATATTGTCCCATTGATAAATACAGTGCAAATAGTTCCGTCTCTTTGGATAAAAGTGAAGTGGAAATAACAATCAATAATAGACTGAACAGTTCCATGATGATAATGTGTCCGTAACATTTACCTCTTTTCTAACTGGTCGGACTTGCCTTCCCAAAAAATCCTATTGAAGTCCTTAATACTTAATGTCCACTAGAGGGGGTGACAGAATTAAAAAAAATTAAGCCTACTTTTTTCCTGTTTACATCAGTTTAAATAACAAATAAATACATGAATTTCATGTGTACTGCCATGAATATGCCATATCTGTGTACAAGAACAAGCATCTATCAATCTATGAAAACCTTGAATGCAAACATTAATGCCAAACTACATCTTAAAGAACAATTTTAAAATAGTGTTCTGCTCTCCAATATACTCACAAACACACTGAAAAAAATGTTTCATTCATCAAATTAAAAAAATTGAGGGTAATGATTCAGGTAATGAAACATTTTTTTCAGTGAGGCCCGTTGTGCGGTCGTTGGCATTATGCACGAAAAACATCGATAACGCATTCTGAACATTACTGTAAAATTAGCTGGTTTAAAAATGCGGGTTGTTCATTGCACAGTTAAAGTTATTCGATCCAGACACCTCCCGGTGCTATGCGTATTGGAATTTTGTAATCCCAATCACAGATTATGAACAGATATTTTAGTCTACACATCAAGCATAGAGTACATTCCAATTGGGTTGTTGGTTTTTTATCTTTTATGGGAAAGTTCTATAGACATAACGATTTTTTTATACTGTACAAACTGTACATTCTATTCCCTAACCCTAATGTAACCCTGTTATGGGTAATGTTTCTATACCTAAACCTACCAATAAGAGAAGATGACCAAAAAAATCTCCCCACATAACGTATTCTTGAAAAATCCAGACGAGACGAGACTGGTAAATGTTATTATCATGGAACTGTTCAGTCTATTATTGATTTTTATTTCCACTTCACTTTTATCCAAAGAGACGGAACTATTTGCACTGTATTTATCAATGGGACAATATTCATACAATACTAATAGGCTACCTAGAAATAATCTGTCAGCATACTGTAACTCGCATTAAAGGGGTCACTTGCAAGTCGCAGCAGCACGAATTATGTGCCCAGCAAAATCTGATTAAAATATTATGTGTAATTAACAGTGAGTGGTGGTTTCAGACATTATAGTGCCGCACTCGTACTGACTCTTATTCTGCCTGAAAGAATGAAAAGGCCGTACTGAAGGCGGAGCGATTCGACCAATCAAATGAAAGGAGCATTTCAGCACCGCCCACACGTGCGAATGAAATACTGAAGCCATAAACCGATTTTTAAACCCCAAACGAAAAATGAGAAATCGAGCCAAAATCTCATTTTCCGTTTGTTAAACTAAACGGAAAAACGAATAAACGAGCCATTTTTCCATTTCTCGTTATTATATTCCAAATAGGAGATGAAATGATCAAAACGTACATGGACCTTCAGTTTTAAGATTTTCAGATTTCATTTTTAGTTTAATTTTTAGTCATTTTGTTATGTATTTTTGTCATTTATTAGTTTTACTTTTTATATTAAATTTGGGTTCATTTATTTTTAGTTTTCATTTTAATTTTAGTTTGATTAAAAAAAAATCATTATGTACTTTTGTCATTTATTAGTTTTTATTATGCTATAGTTTATTTCATAATTATTAATAATTATTTAATCATTTTAGTGCTTTGATTAAACTTATTTTAGTCAGCTGCCAAAGCAACATTTCTAATTCTCATTTAATAAAGTAATTTTATTTCAGCTTTATTTATAATAATTTTAGTTTTATTTACAGACAATAACACTGCTTTAAATAGCTTTGAGTGTTACTCTAAATCCCTCACTGTAACTTTTCATTTTCGCTGTTAGACATTTTCTTGTCATTATGTGCATAATTAAGTTATAAGTAATTAGTGCCTTTTATATTTTAAATGATATCCTGTAATACTAAATAATACATAAGTTATAACCAAGAAGGTAAATAGGCTGAAATAGTTTATTCAAAGTTAGTTTACAACATTTCATCCAATCTGTATTATATTAATAATCATTTTCAGGGCTAGAACTTACTGTGTAATGCACTTTTGGAGAAGACATACTCATTCCCAGAGAGCCTTCTGAGTCCGTCCTGAAATGAAGAAAAATATACATCAATATATCTGACTGAAATGAAAGAGAAAAAGGCTTGAGGAAGCCAAAATATAATTTCCAGCCAACATAATCATAACAACACATTTAAGCACAGCACTACCACGCTACCCATAACTCACTCACGCTTGCATGCTCGTATGAGAAAAGCCATTTATCAGGCCTGGAGGATATTAAACACACAGAAAACAGATCCAGATTCAAAGAGACTCATCCAGTAGTTAAAACAAACTCTGTCTGAGATGTTGCAGGCGTACGATTATAGAACTGTACATGTAATATGACACACACACACACACACACATCCCGTCTGTAATGATCACAGGCCACAGCTGCACTATCTCAACTCGGATATTTCACTGTGTAATTGACCTCTGACCTCTCCCTCAAAAGGTCACCCACCAAAAAGCTAATTTGAACACTTGAGATTTGTGCATCGCACCCGCTTGACCTTTATTTAACGGAGAAAAATGACATTATGAAAGGAAGTGGCCTGAATCTGGCTTGTAGTTATTTAGCATTTGAATGTTTCAGAACTACACCACCGTTCATAAGTCTGCTCACCAAGTTTGCATTTATTTGATCAAAAATACAGTAAAAACAGCTATGAGAAATATTGTGAAATATTTTTATTATCTAAAAGAACTGTTTTTCTACTTAAATATATTTTAAAATGCAATTTATTCCAGCGATGCAAAGCTGAATTTTCAGCATCATTACTCCAGTCATCAGTGTCACATGATCCTTCAGAAATCATTCTAATATGCTGATTTGACACTCAAGAAACATTTCTGATTATCAATGTTTAAATAAGTTGTGCTGCTTAATATTTTTGTGGAAACCGTGATACATTTTTTTCAAGATTCTTTGGTGAATCGAAAGTTCAAAACTACAGCATTTTTGAAACAGAAATCATTTGTTGTTGTAAATGTCTTTACTGTCACGTTTGATCAATTTAATGCATCCTTGCTGACTAAAAGTATTAATTTATTTACGAAAAAAAAAAAAATATTACTGACCCTAAACTTGATCAACTGCCTCAAATGAATATTCCAGATTAAATAAAACGTATTCCAATTTACAGCATCTTGTTGAGTCAAATGTTGTTGATCACGAGATAAATGTTAATATTTAATATATACCTGTGTGTAAACAAGAATAAAAATCATGTTTACAGTAATAACCTTAAAACAAAAGTAAAAATAATGTAAACGAAAACTTAAAAATATATAAAAGCATTTATCTATCACACTTATTACAATTTACCAGTTAATCAGTTCTGAAAACTGATATAAACAAAAAAAAAATCAAAATATTTAACATCATTCTCAATTAATAGTTCATAAAACATACCTAAAATAATCATAAAAGAACTAGCAAAATGTTGTTTAAAATAGTTTTATCTCATGTACAGAATGTCAACTTTCCATACTTTGGATAATTTCCATAATTTTCCATGACTTTTCCAGTTGTTTATGATTAGGCTTTTTTCTACTTCACATAATTTCTAAAAATAAATACTTCTGAACTGATAATAATAAGAAATGTCAACATTATGTTAATTTCTGTGACTTTTTTACTGGCCTAAATCGTTTGAGATTCCCTGATATTCCCAAGTTTTCCAGCATGGTGGGAACCCTGCCAACTAAATCTCCTAAGTCATGTCCACAGCCAAGAAGTAAACCCTGTTAAAACTTCTTGGTATTTGTATCCAGCTATATCAGGAAGCTGATCATTAGAGCTTCACTGTTCAGCAACCACTGCATCGCTGCGCATTGGCAAACTGCTCAACTTTGCTGCATCACCAAAAGTCTCTGTGACTCTCAAATGAATGACTTCTGTTCTGTGTGTCTGTGTGAACGCTCCTTTAGTCTAACAACTATTTTCTGGTTTAAAAGTGGACCACTTTCAAAGGGGGAGATGCAGAGATGGCAGACAGCGAGAGCGCTGTGTAAACAAGCGTCGTCACAGACTGCTGGCTAACTGTGAAACAGCCTGTGCCAGGCAGCATGGAGCTCAATGTATCTGTGCCAAGAAAACAAGAGCAGTCACATCTACTGACTGACACTGACATGCAGTCACACGCTGCATATAAGATGATGAATTTCCCCCGTAATGATGATTCTCTGCTGAAAAAAATCGTGTCTAGGTTTGTTTGTGTACAGGAAATCAATTTGTGAAATTTCCCATCGGTTTAATATTGTATTGTACTGTTTATAATGTTTTTGACTGCATGTGTTCGAAGAGTATTTTAAGGCTATTTCTGTGCATCATGTGGGTGTAAGATGACTTGTAGTCCTTTGTGTCATTTAGTTCCAAACAGGAGTCATATGAAGGATTTTCTTGCTCTTTTGAAATACAAATATAAAATAAAATAAAACAAACAAATAAATAAAAAAATTACATAAAAATAAAATAAAATAAAATATAGGGCTGGTAATAAAGTAAAATTAATAGGATTAGGGTTAAAAATAAAATAAAGGGATATTAATAAAGTATAATGAATAGGGTTAGCAACAAAAAAATAAAAAAATTAAATACAAACCAAAAAATATAGGGTTAATAATAAAATAACATTTATTAAATTATGGTTAAAAATAAAATAAAGGGATATTAATAAAGTATAATGAATAGGGTTAGCAACAAAATAAATAAATAAATAAAATTCAAACCAAAAAAAATATAGGGTTAATAATAAAATAAAATGTATTAAATTATGGTTAAAAATAAAATAAAACTAAAATAAAATAAACACCTTTAAGAATAAAAAGTGAATGCTTGACTTACACTCATGAGCCCCCCCACCAGGTCATTGGTGTGAGGATCGTCCTCTTTTGAGGCCAGTTGGGGTGAGTAGAGTTCGGTGGTCCGCAGAATCTCCAGAACACGATCCAGAGCTTCCGCTACTGTCACAGGACTGCTCTCCTGCGCTGCATTAATGATATTTATCACCTACAAAGACAACGAAATACATGCAGAACAAAAACAGAGGGTGAGAGAAAACAACAAACCACTACTCAAAGGTTTAGATCCATAAATATCTCTGTACTGTAGTAAAGAATTTTCCCCTCTGACGTCTGTTTTGCTTCCATGGTCACAAACAAATTCTCATTCACGACCGAGTTCAGCGCGTCTCAGGGTTGTGTGCCATACAGAACTGAATTGAGAACACCTTTTACATTCCAATTCAATTCTCAAATTTGAACTGAATTAGAATTGAGGTAGCAGACAGGATCCAAAATTGCATTTGCATTTCAAATTAATCCAAGAATCAAAGTCTGTAAAAACTGAATGTTAGTTTTGTTAGACGGCAGAACTATGTATGGATGGATGGATAGAATGACAGAATGATAGAATGGATTGATGGATGGATGGATAGATGGACAGAACAACAGAGAGATAGAATGATAGGACGATGGATAAATGGATGGATGGATGGATGGACAGAATGATAGAACGATGGATAGATGGACAGAACAACAGAGAGATAGAATGATAGAACGATAGATGAATGGATGGATGGATGGATGGACAGAACGATAGAACAATGATGGATGGATGGATGAATGGACAGATAGAACTATAGAATGATAGAACGATAAATAGATAGATAGGTAGATGATAGATAGATAGATTAACACTTAAATTAACACAGAAGAATTTCTGTGAATTACAATTCAGTAAATCCCCCTTCCTGTCATTCAAGCTCAAACTGAACTTCCTGTAGGATGTGGCCGTTTCACAGCTTTTTGTTTGCTATGGTTTTTGATGTACTGCCAGAGATTGCATCACTATTGGGTGATGAGAGGGTTTGTATTACCTACTATTGGAGAAAGCATAACAATCAACTTGGATCACGTGTGCCTTAATAACCAATCACATTACAGCCTTGACGTCACTGAATTTCAGTCAGAGTTGTGCGACACTCAATCGCCATTTACGGATCCCATAGGAATGAATGAGAAATTCCGTATGCTGAATCCCACCTGTCACAAAAAGTCAGTAACTTCTTTCATAAAACGGCATTTTTTTTGGGGGTAAACTCTAAAAATAGTTCAATCCAAAAGTATTGTTTAGTGTAAAACATGTTGGAGATTAGCCAATAGGCTGTCGATTCATTAAATAATAAGCTGTTTCCTCAAATAAGCTGTTTATTCAGCGTAGTGAAGCCTCTCCTCCATTGACGTCCATTCAAACAAAACGGCCTCTGGTCTCCTTTCCTGCGTACTGCAAAAGCGGAAGCGTTAGCTTTAGCAGTTACGCTTTTTTGGCTAAAGGTTGCAGGCTTGCCTTCCAGTGGCTTTGGTACTGATTTTTGACAGCTGATTCTGTTTTGATCTGTATTGAATCAGGTGGTTATAATGGTTCATATAGGTTTATGTTTTTTTTGTCTTCAGGTGTGTATAATAACGCAGGCGTACCTTAGTGATCGGAGCCTCAATAGTCATGGAGTGGATTCTGGCCATAGAGGAATATCTGCGGTTCTGTAGACTGGGAGCTGAAAGAGAGAAAGGAGAAGAGCTCTTTAAATAGCTCTGTCTGCGTCAGAGTGCACTGAGACTGTGGGTGTGCCGATGTCATCAACGCTGGCCACGTCACAAAAAGCCCCACTTACACACACACACACACACACACACACACACACACACACACACACACACACACACACACACACACACACACTGTTTTGAAGCAAAGAGAGGGGAAAACATGACTAGCGTTGGGAAAAGACAGACAGACCGATAGACACAAACACATGTACACGTATACGCACACACACACACACACCACACACCACACACACACACTCAAGTGCACACATTAACACAAATCTCTTTACTGCTCTGTTTCTCTTCATAATTACTTCTGAACTGATAAAGGGATTCTCTTTCACTTGTTTCTTCTGGTGTATTGTGTTGAAACATCCTCTCTTTCTCTTACCATCGCTGCTGTGAGAGCTGATGGATCTGATGTCCACAGACTCTTTCCTCCGGTCCTTGCGACGCAAGGAATTGCATTCTGGATAAGGACAAAAAAGGAATGAGTGCAGCAAGTGCGCACAAACACACACACACATGTTGGTTTTTATGGTTTATGAGGACTCTCCATAAGCGTAATGGTTTTTATACTGTTCAAACCGTATTTTCTATTGCCCTACACCTACCCTACCCCTAAACCTACCCCTCAACTTGGATCACGTGTGCCTTAATAACCAATCACATTACAGCCTTGACGTCACTGAATTTCAGTCAGAGTTGTGCGACACTCAATCGCCATTTACGGATCCCATAGGAATGAATGAGAAATTCCGTATGCTGAATCCCACCTGTCACAAAAAGTCAGTAACTTCTTTCATAAAACGGCATTTTTTTTGGGGGTAAACTCTAAAAATAGTTCAATCCAAAAGTATTGTTTAGTGTAAAACATGTTGGAGATTAGCCAATAGGCTGTCGATTCATTAAATAATAAGCTGTTTCCTCAAATAAGCTGTTTATTCAGCGTAGTGAAGCCTCTCCTCCATTGACGTCCATTCAAACAAAACGGCCTCTGGTCTCCTTTCCTGCGTACTGCAAAAGCGGAAGCGTTAGCTTTAGCAGTTACGCTTTTTTGGCTAAAGGTTGCAGGCTTGCCTTCCAGTGGCTTTGGTACTGATTTTTGACAGCTGATTCTGTTTTGATCTGTATTGAATCAGGTGGTTATAATGGTTCATATAGGTTTATGTTTTTTTTGTCTTCAGGTGTGTATAATAACGCAGGCGTACCTTAGTGATCGGAGCCTCAATAGTCATGGAGTGGATTCTGGCCATAGAGGAATATCTGCGGTTCTGTAGACTGGGAGCTGAAAGAGAGAAAGGAGAAGAGCTCTTTAAATAGCTCTGTCTGCGTCAGAGTGCACTGAGACTGTGGGTGTGCCGATGTCATCAACGCTGGCCACGTCACAAAAAGCCCCACTTACACACACACACACACACACACACACACACACACACACACACACACACACACACACACACACACACACATAACTGCATTCATCATCTCTTATCTGAACACAGCCAACCAGCACCATTATTTTCACCTGCATCATCATCATCATCATCATTATGATCATCACAAGCACTGCAGTGATTTCATGCAGCAGACAAAAATGAGCGAGACAAAACCATACACTATCTTTTCCTTTTTCACTATAATAAAAAAGACTAGATGCTCTAATTTGTTAAAATAAAGATAATTACATTTATTATTAACTATAATATCTTATATTTTAAATGGCGATTTATATTAATGCTATACATTTAAATGTTATTAAACATTAAATTATTTACATTTAAATTATTTAAAATTTAAATGATTAAAAAATAATTAAATATATTTATACTAATATAAGTCAATACTTGACACTAATTTCAATATCATTGCAAAAAAATGCTAATGAACAAATTCCTTTATTTAAAAAATGAAACATTAATACATTAAATATTTTCAATATTAAATATAATATTGAAATACAATAATTAAATTATTAAATGTAATAAAATATAAACATAATATTTATATATACTAAAGGGTTAGTGGTTGCACAAACCATTAGTTAATTATATTACTTATTATTAATTAAAATATAATTTTTTTATTCACTATAATCTTTTATAGTTAGTTATTTATAAATTGATTTATATTCATTTTATATATTATTATTTTTTTTAATTAAATGGTTTAAATCAACAATTGTATTAGGAAAACTGTTTCATTAATTAGTGGCACTAATATTTTCTTGGATAAATTTACTTAATTTTATTTCTGTTTTCGGTTTCTTTTTAATGCAGTATGAAAGACAGACAAATTGATTTCTATTAATTTTATACATTCAAATTTTGTTTAAGAACAACAGTTAACAGTCTCTCTTTTCCATTTTATACATTTTTTTTTTTTATGTAGTACAAACAAAGCAGCACAAATGATGTGAAATGGTAAACACTGTTACTTAGGGCTGGGTATCGTTCAAAATTTTTCGATATCGATACCGATACTGATAAATTCGCGGTGCACCGCTGACAAGAAACGTCTCCGCGTGTCTGCAATGTGTGTGCGTCTGTGAGAGAGACTGGAAGAAAGAAAGCATGATTTCCGTAGCCTACATAAAAAAGGTGGAAGACATGGAAATAGTTTGTCATTTTTTACCCTATTGTTTGTTATATTTATTTGCTAAATGCTTATTGTGTCATGTCACATATGCACATGCACGCAAATATATTGGCAAGCAAATTATTATGGCTAATTTTAACAGTTTGACACTCAAATGTCCCAGGGTGCATTGCAGCCATCTGTCTATTCTGCACCATGATCTATCTCTCTATTTTTCCCTCTGCTTCTCAATGCAGCATTGACCTGTGCATTTCCATCCACATTTTTGTGCGCTTCACAGCATGTTACAAAAAAACTAATCTATAAAGAGCCATTATGGGTTACAGTATGCTAATTAAGCAACAGTGCAACACAGACAGTAAACAAACAAACTGTTAAGGACAGACGGTCTGGTGTTGTACCTGATTGTGAGTGTTCACCACAGCATTTTTCTTCTTTACTCAACTTATGAACCTGCAAACACAGATTTCTGATCAGCTCTCTCACACACACACACACACACACACACACACACACACACACACACACACACACAGATCTCCAATCGTTTAAACCTCTCACTGATCTCAGTGTAAACTTTCTGGCAACAACATAACTATGACAAATGTGCAAATGAAATCAGGTGTCAGATGAATATTAGAGGGTGATTATGTTTTGTGTGGAATACAGCGGGGAAGCATACAGAGTTTACTAATCCCAGGCAGTCCACAAAATGCTTGGCTTTTGAAATATCGGTCAGATGTCCCTTTCCTGTCTAAGTGGGTGGTTCTTGGAAAGAATCGGCTACAATATGCCACGAATTTGTCACAATACCAAAATTGTAGCAGTTCATACAGATACAAGTCGATACTTGATACTAATTTCAATGCCGTCACAAAAACAAAATCCTTTATTTAAAAAGTGAAATATTAATATCAGTATCAATACATTAAACATTATAAACCTTAAATATATTATTTAAATACAGTAATTATTAAGTGTAATGAAATATAATATTTATACTAATAAATGTCAATATTTGATACTAATTCCAATACCATCACAAAAACAAAAATTCTACTGAATAAATTCCTTTATGTAAAAAAGTGATATAGTAATATAAATACATTACATTTTAAAAATATTTAATGTAATATTACATTTAATTAATTACATAATTAAATGCTATTAAATATAAATATAATCTTTATATAAAATATTATATATACAATACAATTTACAAAGTTTGAAGTCAGTAAGCATTTTATTTGAAAGAAATTAATACTTTTATTCAGCAATGACACATTAAAGTAATTAAAAGTGACAATAAAGATGTTTAAAGATTAAAGATTTGTATTTCAAATGCTGTTTTTTGGAACTTTCTATTAATTAAAGAATCCTGAAAAAAAAGGTTTCCACAAAAATAATAATAAGCATATTAGAATGATTTCTGAAGGATCATGTGATACTGAAATTTTAAAATATATTTAAATGTATTTGTCATCAAATAAATGCAGGCTTGGCGAGCAGAAGAGACTTACCGACCCCAAACTTTTGAAAGGTGTTGTAAATCTAAGTACTCATAAATACTTTCACTTTTCAGACATATGTGACCCTGGACCACAAAACCAGTCATAAGGGTCAATTTTTTTAAATTGCGATTTTAAATTTAAAGTTAAGCTTTCCATTAATGTATGGTTTGTTAGGATAGGACAATATTTGGCCGCTTGCTAAAAATATACCCAAGCGACATAAAGGAACACGCCACTATTTTTGAAAATAGGCTCATTTTCCAACTCCCCTAGAGTTAAACAGTTGAGTT
>NW_015547647.1:195762-201856 GCF_001515605.1 Sinocyclocheilus anshuiensis
CTAAGCTGCAGCTAAAAGTGCTACCGCCAGACCCGGAGATCGGCTGAATGGATTCGAAAACGGTAAAACTCAACTCTTTAACTCTAGGGGAGTCTGAAAATTGTTCCTTTAAGACTGGTTTTGTGCTCCAGGGTCACATATTTGATGTTTATTCACACAATGTGGCTGAAAACCAAGCAACTAACAGAATGTCTTGTTGCCTGTTGTTTGTTGTGGCTGGTTGGGATAGAGCCTCAGATTAACATTGTATTTATCACTTGTCACTCTGTCGGGTCTGTTCCTGATCAGAACCTGGTTTAAGCATCTGTTGAATTCACCTGGGCGGAAATCCTGCCCGCCGCAATCCATTTAATCCTTTTAACATGATCAAGTTTTGAATGAATGAAACAGGATTTTCAGTCTTAGGTTAGAGATTAAAGAGCGTTGCCAAAAATGAATCTATGCGGTGTGAGGTTTGTGTTTTAGCAGAAAGGAAAAGCTACATGGTCCCGAGAGAAAGAGAATAGGGTTATTTTGCATACACTTTCACACTCATACATGTGCACAAACACATGAACACACACTCATAAATAGTTGACACGTAGATAAGAGGATAAGAGCCAAGTTACACTGTCCCGAAGGATGAGGTCAGGAAATCTGATTAAGTGAGAAGACAAACACACACACTGCACCACAGAAGAAGGTTCACTGATAATTAGTGTTATTTTTATCCTGTTTAATCCAGCAGAACAGCAGAAAGTGCATTTAATTTGATTAATTTCTTAATCAGTATTTGTAACATTTTCCAGTGAAAATATCTAAGAAAAAATATGTGAGAAAAATGGCAGATATTAAAATTTGTAAAAATTTGGGGTTGATTTTTTTGACACTCACTTGGCTGCATTTATTGATCAGAAATACAGTAAAAACATAATATTGTGAAATATTATTACAATTTAAAATAACTGTTTTCTATTTAAATATATTGTTAAATGTGGCGCAAAGCTGAATTTTCAGCATCATTACTCCAGTCTTCAGTGTCACATGATCCTTCAGAAATCATTCTAATATGCTGATTTGATGCTCAAGTAACATTTATTATTGTTGTCAATTTTGAAAACAGTTGTGCTGATTAATACTTTTGTGGAAACTGATCCATTTTTTTTTTCAAAAGTTCAAGATTCTCTGAATAAAAATTATTTATAACATTATAAATGTCTTTCATGTCACCTTTGATCAATTTAATCCACCCTTGATGAATAACATTTCTTATTTTTTATATTTAAAAAATATTTTGTATATCATTTTGTATTTCTTTTTTTTATTTCTAATTTAAAATTTCTTAAAAGCGATAATAAACAAACTATTAATGACCCCAGATTTTTGAACTGTGTATATACAATTTTTCCTTGTTTTAAATAAATGTAAAATTGAAAAACATTTAAATAAATGTAACAAAATTCTGTGGGGTTTATGCTTTAAATAAGAAAAAAGTACTCAAATATTCAAATTACATTCTCAGAAAACAAGCCATATTATTTTTGCTTCTGAAATAAACGTATTGTGTTAAGGATATTTTTGTTGAATAAGTAGACAAAAACATTGATCTAGAAAATGTATTTTTCGCATTTTTTTTTTAGTCCGCTGTTTTTGAATAGTTGTATATTTGCACGTTCACATACAACCACATATGTGACCCTGGACCACAAAACCAGTCATAAGGGTCAGTTTTTTTAAATTTAGATTTATACATCGACTGAAAGCTGAATAAATAAGCTTTCCATTGACATATGGTTTGTTAGGATAGGACAATATTTGGCTGAGATACAACTATTTGAAAATCTGGAATCTGAGGGTGCAAAAAAATCTAAATACTGAGAAAATCGCCTTTAAAGTTGTCCAAATGAAGTTCTTAACAATGCATATTACTAATCAAAAATTAAGTTTTGATATATTTATGGTAGGAAATTTACAAAATATCTTCATGGAACATGATCTTTACTTAATATTCTAATGATTTTTGGCATAAAAGAAAAATTTATAATTTTGACCCATACAATGTATTTTTGGCTATTGCTACAAATATACCCCAGCAACTCAAGACTGCTTTTGTGCTCCAGGGTCACATATATGACTGTTTTATGTCAATAAAGATTTCATTCTAATCTAATCTAGTATCACTAATTGTAGCAACCATTGCATTTTGACAGAAACTATGGTTAGTTAGTAGGGATGCACCGATACTACTTTTTCCAGTACTCGCCCGATACAGATACTTTTATTTTTGGTACTTGCCGATACCGATACTTTGTCGGGTGACCCTTAGCCTTAATGACAGCCTGTAGTCTCCTGGGCATGCTGTCACCCAGCTTCATGCAAACCTGAACTTCAATTTTTCAAACTCGGTCTGAATAATTTTTGGTCCCAAATTTGTATCGATTTTACTGTTAGTCCACTGTATGAAGAATTTTTGGGTATAATATATCACAGTTTAGTTTATTTATCTATCCTCACTTTACATAAATGAACTATAGTGTCCTAAACCCACTAGTAAAAAAATATCAAAAATTATATCTGATCTCTGAATAATTTTTGGTTTGACTGTATATCCTTCTGTTATGTTCACACTTAATTATGCCCATTAAAATGTATTTTACAAGTTTTTGTTACTTTCACTGTTCATTTTTTTCTCTCTCTATGGTAGCCTACATCATCTTTAATTTAATAGCATTAGAGCTGCTCCGTTGCAGCGGCTTAGTACTGTAATCACGCGATTTGCTGTAAAAATGCAAGGAACCACTCGCTATGAATCTCCTAACTGTGGTATTTTCATAAATAGAAGTTACGTTTTTTTCATCTGAAACGTGCAGCGATTTATTTTCCAAAGCCACTCATATAATCAGAAACACTCATGAAGCATGCAAAACACAAGTAGCCTACAGTACAGCCTAGCGCATTTAACTTATTCACTTAGTTATTAATTTCACTTTCGCCAGAAAGTCGTGTATGCTTAAGGGTAAAAATAAATTACGTTTATAGTGAATGCAGAGAATATATATTGAATATAATGGTCTTATATTTACGATTTAGTTTTAATCCAAATGATGCGTGCTAAGTGAGTGAACATCAATAAAGATCACACAACAGAAGTGCGCGCTCTCTCTCTCTCCCTACCATTAAGTAACTTGTGCATTGTTGTACTTACTTCTTTTTGACATATCCGACCAAACTACAAACTTTCCAGTGATGTCTGTGACAAAGGGATATTCACTTGACAAGCTCGCACATCTGCGCCGCCGCGCGCTCAATCCACTCAGCGTGATTTGCTCATCAGCTCGCGCAAATCAGCTATACAGGCATTAATACTGAATGTTTTATATTCATTGCATACATATACTTCGTAGACATCTTTAATCTCTAATAATTCTGCTGTCTGTTGTCCGTGTTTCTTTGTCTGAATATGGCACTTATCACATGCTGTGTGGTATCGGCGTTTGGTATCGGGCATTTTAACAAGTACGAGTACGAGTACAAGAGTTCAGTATCGGGCCCGATAACGATACCAGTATCGGTATCGGTGCATCCCTATTAGTTAGCATGGCAGATTTTGGTAAGGCTTGTAACAGACGGCGAGTGTGTGAACGGTAATACTAACACCAGTGAGTAAAGCAACAGCTATTTCACACACGCGTCGGTGTGTCTGTTTCTCACAGGCCTTTCTGATCAGCAGCTCCAGCTAATGCTAGAACTAACAGCAGGGTTTAGACCTGAGCCTGTGGAGGGTTATTAATAACCCTGACGCCCGCCTGGCTCTCTGACACTGGCCTGTCAGGATGGATGCTTTAGCGGAGCTAACATTTCTGCCCACTGCTGTCCCTGTGAGCCTTGCACACTGTAAAGTTTTGGTGCTAATTTGAGAGCTCTATTAATAGATAAACATTAAACATGGTCAACATTTATTGAATACTCACTGATTTAAACTAGTCTCACATGAAAATATGACCTGGAAAAGCAAATAAGAAATGTACCTGTCTGTGGTTGTCACTGTAAGGCCTCTTGATGGACACAAAATGGCGGATTTTTCTAGAAGGTAAGGAAACAATTGTCTGATTTGACTGTTTTATTCTAGCTGATTTGTACATGTAATAAAACCACCAATGATAGCAGCAGTATTATATATTATTCATAGTATTTAATAAAATTATTATTTAATAAAATATGTATTTTATTATATTACAAATAATATATGAAATATTATTAGTAATTACTACTAGTATTTAGTTATTACTAAATATAATTTAAAATTAAATAATACAATGTAACATTCTAAAATTAAATATTATAAATTTTAATTCATTTGAAGTTTCATCAATTTTTTTATGATCATGTGACTCACCCTCCCTGGCCAATCACTGGAGTGATTCTGACATATTGCTGAATACTGTCCCCTGACTTCCTCCGTGAGAAATAGATCCCCTGCCATTCCTAAGCAAATAAACACACATATTGAAAAAAATCTGTTAATAATTGAATTAATGATAACTACTGTTTAGGCTTGTAAAAGGTGCCATAACTAAAGTCAAACATTGTGTAATATTATGACCTTCATAAATAAGCAATGTGCTGCGGCCGACTAACCTTTCCTTTCCTGATGCAGGTGTTGATTGTGTCCAGCAGGTCGGCGCTGTTCTTCTCACTCTTGGGCAGTTCAGTCAACTCTTTACCGATCAGTTCGCCTCTATGATAGCCCATCATCTTTTCAAATGCTGGATTTACATACTAAAAACACAAAGAAAGATCAATACCTCTGAATATCAACAAGTATACATCAGAGAAAGGGCCAAACATTATATGTATCACGATTTTTTTTTTTTTGCAATACACAGATAACAATTCTCTTTATTATTTTGCATTTATTTTATACCTTCAAAATAACAAAAATCCTTGGCATTGACTCAGAAGTTCTTTATATGGGTCACTGACATCGACATATCATAATTGCTGCACAATGATCTAATCATGGTATAAAGAAACTACAATCACGCCGAGAAACTTCCTTCATGTCAAATGAATGCTCAAGAGTTTAAAAGGACTGCCTTAAAGGGGTCATAGGATGCCCATTTTCCACAAGTTGATATGATTCTTTAGGGTCTTAATGGAAAGTCTGTAACATAGTTTGGTTAAAATTTCTCAATGGTAGTGTAAAAAACACCTTTTTTACCCTGTCAAAAACAGCTCTTTTCAGAGCACGCAGTTTTGTAGCATTTTCCTTTAAATGTTAATGAGCTCTGCTGACCCCGCCCCTCTCTTCCGAGCCGCTCTCTGAGAGACTGTTTACTTTAGCCGCATTCATCGTGAAACTTGCTAATTAGCACATTATTAGGAAAGGCGATTTGCAAAGATTCTTTAAAGAACCTTATACTCATTTCTTTTGTAGGTGAAGCTGGATCACGAATAATTCGCGCGAACATATGATGCATTTAGGTAGATCGGGGGCGCATTCCCTTCAAAAACAAATGTCATCCACTGCGTCTTCAGCGGCTCAGATGTCGGGAGTGAATGACGACTGCTATGTTCATTATTACATCCAACAACAGAACACCTCAATCGCTTAGGAGTCATTCTTGTCTACATTTCAGTTCAAACAACTTGTAAAAGTGCTTGTAGCATCCTATGACCCCTTTAAAATGCATAAAAGTGAAGAAATCAGGGTAGAAATACACTATTGCATAATAATATTCTTGAATATACTATTACTACTAGTACTGCTACTAAAAATAAAAAATAAAAAAACTGACCATAAAGTAAAAATATATTAATTAATAGTATTTAAATCAGGGTTCCCACTCTTTCATGAACACCAGATTCAAGGACTTTCAAGGACTTTTTAAAGCACCATTTATTTTATATCAAGCACCTATCAAATTCACACCCCAGCATATTACACTCTATGCTTACTTTTATTTTTAGGAGCGCTTGTCCTCCTAATTAAAAACAAAATAGGAGCACCTTCTGATCAATGATCAAATTCTGATAAAAAATTTGCCTTCCAAATACGAGCTGACATTTGACTCCTTAAAGTGACTTACAGGAGTATTTTCTTTTTACCTTTGTA
>NW_015547647.1:202541-204259 GCF_001515605.1 Sinocyclocheilus anshuiensis
CTGATTTTATCACTGAATCATTCATTCAATTGATTCGTTTGAACAGCTGATTCATTCAGGAATGAAATCTTTATGTATGGGTAATCATGAATCACCGACTCACTAGATTCGTTCAAAAACGCACTTTCATTAATGAATGAAACTCGGCTGTGTTTGCTTTTAGAGATGCGCAGCGGCTCAGCTGTTACTATATTTGGAACTATTTTCGTTGATGCAATATATACAATAAGACAATAAGAATGTTTGCGGGAGCGTGACACACACGTTGCGGGAGTGGGCGGTAATGCTCAGAAATTCAGCGGGAGCGGGCTTAAGAAAACTGTCCCGCTCAGGTCTCTAGGCTGCGCGTCAACACACGTTTTTTTTCCGCGCTCCCCCATCTCCACCCCCAATCATTAGTGCCGCTTGTTCGACAGAACATATAGGACAATTTTTAAATAGCACCATAAACAAAATTTATTTCAAATTTAATTCAAGCACTTTCAAGGACCTTATGTTTGTTTTCAAGTACTTTCCAGGCCTTGAATCCATATGCCTGAAATTCAAGTACTTTCAAGAAGCGTGGGAACCCTGTTAAATACTTAAAATATTTTAATATTTAGAATATTCATATTCATTTATTTTTACCTTGTTAATATTTGTTTAAAAAACAAATATTCAATGTGAATAAATATTATAAGTGACATAAAAAAGACCTATTATTAATCCTGTTAATCCCAATTACTTGTATGACAATTAATCAGGGGCAAAATGTGATGATTGTGACAACCTTACACTAAATCATTTTGTATTTAAAAACTTTCATCTTATGAAAATCAAACACATGAAAATTAAGTATTTTCACTTTAGTTATAGGCCATTCACTGTTCTCTATTCCCAGACACTAAAGGGGGTCACACACCAGACGAGAAACGCAGCACTGCGTCGAAGCACATCTTTAAAATTTTGCCAATTTGGTGATTAGATGAAGTGTTTTGGATTGCAGTCTTGAACTGAACGTGAAGTGTCCGGTGTGTGATACCTGTGAGCTGTCCTAGTGTGCGACCATCTTAACTCTGCTGCGTTACATCCAAGCAGTAGTCCTTGTAAGGATGTTGTTTTCAATAAAAATGTAACCAAATCCCAGTGGGACGATCCATTTGGATCCCAAAACTCACTTGTATGACATGATCTTCACTGCTGATCTCCACGGCTTCCTGACACTGTTCTAATGCGGTAAAAACAGAGTTACAAGCCCTGCAACAACAGAAACACAAACAAATACTGAAGCCTTCAGTGACCGTCTCACTGCAGCGTCTTCGTTGAACATCTTGTCTGCTTAGGCTTTCGACTTACCTCAGTTTGAACTGAGCTCGAACCTCTCCGTGTTCTAACTGGATTAACTCATTATAACAGACTGACACACTGCTGTTCTCCAGGTACCTCTGAGAGACAGAGAGAGACATATTATACAGCACGGCAAATATCACACAGTACGCATATTGGCCTTGTTTGTAATGCATGCTGAAGCTGAGTCCAGATTTTTCCGCAGGGATCAGTAAACAAAATTATCTGCTCTGGATATTTATATTAAAAATCATTTGGGAAGTCTATGGGACACAGCACTGCACTGGGATAAATGTTAAAATACAAAACTAAAGCTGATAAACATGGTGTGTGTGTGTGTGTGTGTGTGTGTGTGTGTATATATATACAGTATATATATATATATATATACA